>NW_007727552.1:28508-40000 GCF_000696425.1 Galeopterus variegatus
GCGGCGCTCCCGCCCGAGGGTTCGGATCCCACATACAGACCGGTTCCCGCTCACTGGCTGAGCGAGGCGCGGGAGCAGCACCGAGGGGTGCAATCCTGTTGCCGGTCTCCAGTCCGGTACGGGGGCAACACTGAGGGTTGCGATCCGTTGCCGGACATGGAAAAAGACAAAAAGACAAAAAAAAAAAGAATGTTTTGAGAGGGAAAGTTTCTCTGGAATGACAAGTTGCAAGGGGCTTCAGAGCATTTTAGGATGTTAGGATGGTTTCTGAACAGGGGTGAGTCATTGTTACTCTGTCTAGACCGCCTCTCCTCGGAGGCACACATAATACTGAACTAGATAGTCCCCTTGTGGTTGGGCAGGACATGGCACTGGCTTTGGCCAATAAGATGTGAGTGGAACATTTGTCACTCCTGGCCAAAGCATAGACACCAATGCAAGAGCTCCTGAGTTCAATCTTCCCTGCCCTGGTGACTGTGGGAACACATCAAAGTAGTGCCTCCATCAGCCTGTGTGACCACAACAAGCAGACCCATGCTGGACTTGTAGCTTGTGTGAGAAGCAAATTTTTCTTCATGTTAAGCCACTGGGAATATTGACAAATTTGTTACAATCCCTCCAAAGCATATATACACACAAAAAACACACGTATATAAAAGAGGCAGTCATATTTAGTGTGCTGTTTACCTGCTAGAATTCTTTCTCCCTTTGTTTGGTAAGAACAAGTTCACCGGCTGCTGAGAAACTATAGTTCTACTACATTTAAGTCATGCGGCTAAAGTAGGGCTAACATAGCCCTTACACACACACATGCACACACACACACCACATATACATACACATGTGCACACACACACATGCACACATACATCACTAGGTGTAGGCTTTGACGAGGATTGGCCAACTCACATGTTATGTTTTAATAACCAGAGGGGTGTATTTATCAATTGTTATACAACCTAAGACAGTCCAATAAGACTTATTCCTAAGACTTCTGCTGAAACTACTAAGATAGAGGCACTCTTTTTCCATTAGGCTTTCTTAATGTAAGTCTGAAGCTTATAGTGGCCTTTCTGTCACCAAGAGGACACAGCTCACTTAATGAAGTCAACTCAGGAAGAATTGCTTAATTATTATTGAATAATTCAGGGAATTCTCTTAAGTTAGTAATTGTTCAAGAGAGTAAGAGAAAGAATTTAACTCAAGAAGCTTGAGGGACACATTTGAGATGCCTGTATATAGTCAGCACACCTAGATCAAGTCATGTCTGGAGCCAAGGTTAATACCAGTAATTCAAAGATATTTGATCCAACAAATTCCCTTTTTTGCATAAGCCAGTCTGAGTTGGATTTCTGCTTCTTGTAATTTAAAGACACGTGGCTAATACATCTTCTGTATACACTTGGCTGTATTTTGAAGTAGAGAGAAATGCAAAAGCAAAAGAGAAATAAATATGATATTGTCCTTGCCTTGGAAATTTGCCTATGGAATTCAAGCATTCAATATTGAATAACAGAAAAAAAAAAAAAAGAACATGCACAGAATCTATGTAAATATACTGCAAGAAAAAAAGTCTATTTATAGACTACAAAATCTTATCAGAAAAATGCTGTCACCTTGTGAATGTTGTCACTCTGTGACAACCTATTCTAGTAAGAAATGAAAATCAATGAACCAACCAGTCAAGCAAACAATTATGACCACAAAGCAAGATAATAGAATAGAAATACAAGAGCTGGAAAAATAATACAGGAACATGAAACAGGAGCTGGGAACTACAGGAAACAAATAATTAAAATGGGAAAAAGTACAAGGGCACAATCTCGAAGTAAAAAACACTGTAAGGATAAAGGATAGAAAAGAGGAAAGTGAGCAAAATGGGTTCAAATGGTTCAGAAATAAAAGAAGACCTGAATCTGACGGGAAGGACATATTGTAATCAAGGGAAAATGATCTAGAATAGACAACACCAACATATACTGCAATCAAATAATTGAATTCTAGAGCTAAAGGAGAATCTTTTGGGCAGCCAAGCAGAAAGATCAATTCACTCAGATGGAGAAATAAATCAGACTCAACTCTGATCAACATGCAATGTCAAAACTATACCACAATGACACCAATGAAAACCTCAAGAAAGAGTGACCCAAGAAACATAATACATAGTGTTAAATATTGTTCTCATGAAACTTTCCTGAAAAAAACAAATTGTCATTATTTTAATAACAGAACTAAGACTAAAACAGTTGTAGATGTTAGAGAAACAGAGAGCAGTTTAATGCACTTTGTCCTGACTATAAAATAATAAAATTTCTTTAAAATGAAAGGTGAACAGGGAAACATGGGTGGAAAGCAAAGGAGGTACATTTCCAAAAACAGAGAGTGAATATTTTCCCACATGCTATCATTGAAAGAGACCACATGTTAGTTCTTCATAAAATATAAATTTCAAAGGTGGATATACCACATAAAACATTCTCTGAGCACAGTGTAGTACACCCGGAAATTTTTAGCCTAACAGCTATTAATTTTACTCTTTTAAGCAACTTTTGACTCAGACAGGGAATCCAAATGGAAATCAAATAATACGTCAAAAGTGTGGATAACGAAAACTCTGCATATCATAACCCATGGTGTGCAACCAAAGCGATGCTCAGAGAAAAATTCATAATCTTAAAAACATGTATTAATAAAAAATAAGGAATAAAATTATGTGCTCATATCAAGCTATTATAAAAGAAGGCAAAATTATAACTAAATATGTGTAAACAATATAACCCTAAAAAAAGCAGAAAAAAATACTAAGATAAAATCAGAAACGGCTGGATTCAAAAATTGGTAAAAATAATAAAAACAGCAAATAAACTAATATAAGAAAAGAAAAATGCAAATATATGAAATTAAAATAAGGGAGAACGTAGGTACAAAGGGAATAGGAACATCAGAAGCAACTCCTTTGCACAATTCTTTGTATGTACAATTAATAACTTGAATTAAATAGACACCTTCTTAAGAAAATAGAATTAATCAAAACTGAGTCAAAGGGGCTGGCTGGTTAGCTCAGTTGGTTAGAGCACAGCCTTATGGCACCAAGGTCAAGACTTTGGATCCCCTTACCAGCAAGCCCCCCCCAAAAAAAACGAAAACAAAAAAAACCTGAGTCAAGATACAAAATCTAAACATATCAATTTCCATAGAAGCAAACAGTCTTTTTTTTCATAATTCTTTAACCAGTTTTATGCTAACTTTAGAGATAATCTCAAATATTTTAAACAACAGTGCCATTTCAATGGGCACATGAGGTTTTCCAACCACGTGCAGGCACAGTGAATTAAGGAAATGGATACCCCTATGCATTCTTTTGCACAAGGGATCCACCTTAACACAAGCCCATTGTCCCTTTTCCACTTCCCTCTGACAATTGCCCTTGCCCCTCTTGGTAAAACAAAGGCAGACCTGTTACTTGTGAGGACTCTTACCTTAATTCTTTTTGTCAGGGTATAAGACTCTCCAGGGTGACAAAAAAATGACAGCTTAAATATATGTATTCATTTTAATGAAGGCAACACAAGTCTATGGTAGGGGCTCATGTCTTTCCTTGTGGTGTATATATTTCTGTGAAGGGTGTTAGGAAAGGGATATTTTGGCCAGTGTTGGGATGTTCTGAATTCAGATACCATGATGATCTCATTCAGTCTCAAGGCTTTAAATACCATCTGGACCACAACTCCCAGATTTATATCTGCTTCCCCCCTTGCTCTATTCTCAACATTAACAGGCAGAACTGTCCTCAACATTGAGTTAGAGCACGTCAGTAGAAGTGCAAATCCTTTCACGTCCTCACAAGGCCCAACACCATCTGGTCCATCTCACGCCTCAGAGCTCAGCTCCCACCCTCCACGCTGCCTCCACTGCGGCCCCATGGCCTCTCCTTCAGGCAGATGCCTGCCTCCCTTGAACCTCTGTGCTTACTGTCTCTGATCCGACCACTGTTCTCCACGGAGCCACGTGCCTCCTTCCAGCTCTCCCCTGTCAGGTCCATACTCAGATGCCTTCTTGTCCATGAGCTATCCCCACACCACCTGATTTAAGACTGCTCCCTCCACTTCCTATCCCCAGGATATTATTTTTATCTATAGAATATATCACAGAGTAATGATGTAATAAATGTATTTGATGAATTCATCTCGTCTATTGTCAGCCTTTCCTCTTTAAAAGTCTGGTCATCGCTCACCATCCTTAAAAATCTGTGCAGGTTTTTATTTCTCTTTCTCCTCCTCTATCTACAAACTCCTGGTTGCCAAGTCCTACCTATTTTTTTCATGGCATCAAACCAAACCAATCACCTCATGATTTCCCCATATCCTAATGGATAAAGCAGAGGTTGGTTGGCAATTTGCAGCTTCATTTGTCAGTTTAGAAATAACCTGCTTTTCCTTTTCCTCATTGGCAAAGAGCACAGAGCTTCTTCCCAAGGATATCATGTCCAGAAATTTACCAAATACCTTGGAGTGTGTCCTTTGAGAGTCAACACAGTACATTCACATTTTGGTATTTGACAAAGGCTTGAAACCAAAACAAGATTAAACAATAAAATGAACATACAACCACAGACAGAGTAATGAAGTATCTTTAAGCAGTACAGAATCCAGTGCTTGCTTTTCTTCTTAGATCTCTATAAATATAGTAGAAATAAAACCAAGGACCAGGCCTACATTATTAATGCAAGAAGTGTTGGTTTGGGATTGGATGAGCAAAAACGTCATAAAGACTGAATAACACAAACGTTTCAGAGCACACCCAGCACGGAGGTCGGGCATCGCGTGTGTCCTCACACTTCTGAAGCCTTAAGAGACAACTCAGAAAAGGGCCAAAGCACCCTGTTCTGACACCTGTACATTAGGAGATATTCATTATTATTTTCTAAATATCCCAAACCTCTAGTTACAACATGGAATGCACTATTTCTATAGCAGCAAATCTCCCAAAAGAGAAAAACAACTTGCAAAACCATGCCCCTGCCCAGTCAGAGCTTTTCTACAGAGACCAGGCTTCAGAATCATGTGCAGTGATTTTCAAGTCCTCCTCAAATGTCCTCTGACTTTGGTATGAATTCAGACATAAATATTCATTTGAGGGTCTCTTACGGACAATGTACTAATGACTTTAAATAAAAGAAGAAGAGTAAGACAGTCTGCCCTCGAGGAAATCACCATCTAGTCTGCGGTGTCCAGGGGTGGGGAAGCAGGCAGGAGGTGCTACAGACTGAATCTTGCTCCCCCCCCCATTCACATGCTGAAGCCTGAACCCCTAGAACCTCAGAATGGGACTATATTTGGGGTTAGGGCCTTTAAAGAGGTGACTAAGTTAAAATGAGGCCATTAGGGTTGGCCCAAATCTAGTCTAACTGGTGTCCTTATAACAAGGGGAGACTAGAGGAGATGCCAGGGACCCGTGAGCACAAGGAAAGACCACGTGAGGACACAGCAAGGAGGTGGCCGGCTGCAACCCAAGGAGAGAGGCCTCAGGAGAAACCAAACCTGCTGACATTCTGATCTTGGCCTTTCAGACTCCAGAACTGTGAGAAAATACATTTCTGTTGTTTGAAGATCCCAGTCTGTGACATTTTATTATAATGGCCCTAACAGACTAATATAAGAGATATGGGAACAGCAAGCAAGCAAATTAACTGGTAGGTCAACATTTGTGTTCCCTAGGTAAGAACTTTACCCAATCCACCCTGATTAGTAATAGCTCCCTGTTGTGAGCACTTCCTACATGTGAGGCACTAAATCAAACACTTCACATGCATTAACTTATTTAGCCTTCACTGCAACCATGTAGCTTCATTGACATTATTATTCCAAATTTACAGATTTAGTGGTCACTAAAACAGAGATGTTAAATGCCTTTTCCAAAGTCAAACAGCTAGAAGAGGTGGAACTAGTGTTCAAATCCAGACAGTCCAACTCCAGCATCCCTTCTCAGAACCATTGTGCATACTGCATTGACACTCTTGAAATTTCTAGTAAAAGGTTCAAGTGAACCTTTATTCCAGAAAAACATACCATGCTACTATAAATTCTCAACAAATATTATAAAGAATGGTTTCTGGACAACAGTCAGATACAGACGATGTAGACAGCACTTCTTAGCTATATCTGACCTTTTTGTCTGAGTGTATCTGTGCAGCAAAGACAATTTCTTAATTACTGGACTAGTTGTGCCTTTATAAGCACTGTGACTATACCAGATAGTGTTGGACTCACTCCTTTGAATATAAGCAGACTGAGGCTAATAGTCTAACCCCAAATCAGGCACTAGAAATCCTCCATTTGGGAGAAGAGATAAGAACACACTATCCACCATCAAAATTTCAGGTAGCCAGAGCCAGTAAATACACCATCCTGCCAGCCTCACTTCAGACCTTCCAGCTGGCTGCCACCACAGACGGCTAAGCCAACAGTTCCCAATGGGAAATTTTAAAAATACAGATTACATACCCATTCTCAAACCACCCACCACCCCAGTATTTTTATTTAGTAGATATAGGGTGGGTGTGGGAAGTTATCGTTTAAAGTTTTATAATGATTCTGATTCTCTGCCAAGTTTGAGAACCATAGCAATGTTGACTCAAGCTGTCAATTTTCCAGGACACTCCAAGCTTAATTATTTTGCACTGTTACTAAATCATGTGATCTAAATTAGGTTGGAAATGCACCCATTTATATTTCATCCAGACTTATCCTTACCCACTACCAAAGTCACCCGGACTCCAGAACTACTCAATTCCTTCACTACTCCTTCTCTCACTCATTTAAAATACTTTTACTTAAAACAAAGGTGCTAGATGTTGACCTGATTAAAGTAGAACTTTAATCTCTAATTTTTAAGATGTGGCTGAGGCTTCAGCTAACTGCCAGCAGTTAATATGAATTTCAAAACCTCTTAAATTAAGCTCCAAATGGTAACATTGTCCAGGGGCATTTTTCAGCTATAGGCTTTCTGTTACTCCTGATATATTCCAAGTTATTTTGGTTTTAAGCCTTTTATAAAATTGTACAAAGTTTGAGTTTAAGCCTTTTACAAAGTTGTACAAAAAGGCTCTATTCATAAAATAGTAGACTTGGCCTCACACATTGTATAAGCAAATGTAATAGTGTAATTAAATAATCTGATATGTTATTGCAGATGTCAAGTTCATTGCAGCAGATGTTTCAACTGGAGATCACTACCAATTAAAATCAAACAACCAATAGGCCCTGGACTCACCATTTCATTTAATGTGTCAACTTCAATGCTCAAGAGAGTCAATCAGAATTGTCTTCTGTGTAATTGTCAGAAGATTGTTATGTACAAAGAACCAGATTTCAATTCTTACCATCTGATAATCACGATAATTAAAATGCAAACAAGGAGCAAATAATTGACACAATTAGAGGCTATAAAATGTACTATAAAATACTTCTACAATTTTGGGCATCTTTCTGGAGGAATCATTTTACTTCCCAAAATAGACCACATTGCTATTAAGAAAAATTACTCAAAATTGGAAACAAGAAAAAAAAAGATGATTAAGTGATTTATTAACGTCATGCTACAGCATAAGCCCACTATGTATCCTCTGACTCTCTAGGGAAATGTAACTTTGTTAAACTTACTGTATTTTCTATTCATTAGAGCCTAGACATTTTATACCTCTTAAGGTTTGGGTTCCTATGTATTACAAAACAACTGATAAAATGAGATGATTTACATTTTTGTCAGGTTGAAAAGATAATCCAAAGGTTACAGTTTTATTATCCTGTAGGATATTAGTCACTATGGGATCTAACCAATTAATTTTATTTCCACATTCTTTTTGATCTCTGACTGTATAAAATTCCTATTTTCATATTCTCTGGAACGAGTTTTACCATCCTGATGCTTCCCTCATTAATTAGTCATATAATTGATTGTATGAATATATATATACTATCCCATTATAAAAATATGTGATACTACTCAAAGCCTTAAATAATAACCAAGAATACAAATTTGCAACTGTTATCAGAAAAAGGTAATATGCGAATCTCCCTGAAATTTCCACCTGTACTCAGAAAACAAAGAAAGTTTAAGTAACTACTTAGGTAAAATGAGATTGCTGAAAGAATATATGTCAAAGTTGTACCAGTAACATTTTAAAAATATAAATACAGAAGCATCACAAAAAGCCCTCAATATTTTGATTTTGAGAGGAATTACTGAGAGTGGCATGTGTTCTTGAAAACCGGGTTTAGAGTACATCTTTAAAGCAGAATAGGCAATTTTCAAATTGCCAGGTCATCAACGGCCTTTAAACCACTGTGTTCTGTTCATAATTTGCAAATTTACCATTGACCTGGACTAAAGACATAAGAAGGAACAGCAAGGTCTTATGGAAGCAATTTATGAATAAAAGTTGATGATAACATCTTGGACAGACAGGTTGGCAAACATACTCCGCAGTGAAAAGTTTCATTTTTTTGTAAAGATTCCATAGATTATTATTCATATTTGAACATGATCTAAACAGTCTAGAAGCATCTGAAGATCATGTCTCATCTTCACCATGGATATGATTATATATGCTTTAATTACCTCTCATTTTTGTGTTAGTTGATTCTCACTTCATAGATAACTTTTCTGCCTCTTCTCTCCGTTTCCCCTCGGTTCCCCCTCCCCTCTGCCTTCCCCTCTGCCTTTCTCCCTCCTCCTGTCCCCCTCGCCCTTTCCCTCCCCCTCTGTCACTCTTCCCCTCAACCTCACCGCACAGGCTCCCCTGTGTGTTCCACAGATAGAGTAACGGTTTGCACTGACAGGGTAATGTGCATCTACTCTTGTGGTCTACCTTCCTTTCCTCCCTTCTTCTGGGAATCGTAGCCCGCTCACCGCACAGGCTCCCCTGTGTGTTCCACAGATAGAGTAACGGTTTGCACTGACAGGGTACTGTGCATCTACTCTTGTGGTCTACCTTCCTTTCCTCCCTTCTTCTGGGAATCGTAGCCCCTTCCTTTTGGGGACAGCAGACTCCCACATTCACCCCGTGGTGTTTTAGCATGATTGTCAACAATGGTTGAACCATATGAAATCGCCAGTTTTGTAGGTCCAACATGGTAGAACATTGGCAAATAGAACCATGAATCATATACTATTCTTTCAATAACACTGATGTATCCAATCTTTAATCAGGTATATGATTTAGAGTTTTATTACTAGCTATAAATTTAATATTTACCTCTTTAAAATCAGAGCATAAAAATATTTGGTTTGCTTAAACTATATTTGTAGGACAAAATTAACAGCTCGACTGGGATTCTCAACACACTGACTGGAAACAGCTCTTAGAGAAGATAATTCAAAGACAAATTTAAAATCAATTCCACAGCAAGTAAAATCAACTTCTTCCAAGTAGTTCAGTCACATGGGAGCAAAGGAAGCAGTGTGACATTTTCTTTTCACAGGATATGTGCAACCATGCTGCTTTAAAGGGAAGAAATAAGATAAGCTGATTTTATTTCCACCTGTGAAAAAAGTTTTCAATAGAGCAGCTTTCATCGACTCAGCATGGCTAACAAAATAACATTATCAATGAAAATAAAATAACAGATTAGCTGCACAACCCAGGCATTTTGTTTTCAGAAGGACCTCTCTAACACTTCTCCTGTTAGAGAACCATGAATGCATGGCTCCTGAGAAAGAAAAGCTCCCTGCTGTTTTTTCTGCTCCTGTTCAGATGACTTGCAAAGAATAAAGTCCTTTTTTTTTTTTTTTTCCTCCAGCTGGAGATCAATGGTGTGGGGACTGCCCTGGCCCCCAGGAAGTTTTCTTTTCCCCCATAACCTGGAAAGGATCCTCAGCCTCCTCTCCTCCCCCATCAGTCTTACCCAATGGGATAGCTTTTGAAGCTGAATCCAGAAAGAGACTAAGAAAGCTGCCACTGAACCACAGCTAATTATTCAAATGAAAAGTCCATTCCCTCAGCCTAGCTGTGCTTCCTAGTCCCCCCATTTTGGAAGGAGAGAATGAACGCCCTTTCCAATTTGGCTCCTGATTGAAAGCTGGGGCTGGGGCTGTCTCTTTTGCTAGAAACCCTCCTTTTGGTTTTCTTTTTTACTGTCAGAAATTGTGCCTCAGAGGAGTGTACTGTGCATAACAATGAAGAAAAAGGAGAGCAGAGGTGATTGAAACTGAAGATTTTTTTTCCTCTGTCATTTAAAGGGTGGCTCCTTGAATTACGCTCCCTTTGCGATTACATTTCAAAATACATTCCTGCCAATTCCAAGCCAAGAGGGCCTGCCCTCAGTGATATGTTCTGCTATACTGGAGTTTGGCTTCTGTTTTCGCCTGCAGAACTGAGAAGTGTTCAGATTCAAGGGAAACTGTTCCCTGCCCAAATCAACAGAATGTAAGGCTCCTGAGAATGAGGCCCGGGCCAGGGAAGAGAGGAGAGTGTGGGGGAGGGGAGTCGGCAGAGAGAGAGTGAATGATACTTGGCTTGGCTCGAGCCAAACTGAGCAAAGTTGAAAACAACTCTCCTGGTGTCACTCCTTAAATTTGGGGGTATAGGGGCCAGCCCGGTGGCGCACTGCTACAGTGTGCCGCTTGGGAGCGCGGCGGCGCTCCCGCCAAGGGTTCAGATCCCACATACAGACCGGCCACTCACTGGCTGAGCGAGGTGTGGGTGCAACGCCGAGGGTTGCGATTCCGTTGTCGGTCCCGGTCCGGTACGGGTGCGACACTGAGGGTTGCAATCCGTTGCCGGTCACGAAAAAAGACAAAAAAAAAAAAAATTGGGGGGTATAGATACAGAGTATTACAAAACTGAAAAGAACAGAAATGAATATATTTACAAAGTCCTTTAGGATCTTATAATGATCTAACTAAAGTCACACATTATTTTAAATTACAATCTTCTATTTTAACAGAAATACAGTGAAACTTATTTTTAAAATGTTTATCTTGGGCCGGCCCAGTGGCACACTGTAGCAGTGCGCCGCTTGGGAGCGCGGTGGTGCTCCCGCCGAGGGTTCGGATCCCACATACAGACCGGTTCCCGCTCACTGGCTGAGCGAGGTGCGGGTGCGACACAGAGGGTTGTGATCCCGTTGCCGGTCCTGGTCTGGTACGGGCGCAACACTGAGGGTTGCAATCCGTTGCCGGACACGAAAAAAGACAAAAAGGAAAAAATAAATAAATAAATAAAAATAAAATAAAATGTTTATCTTGCAGGGATGTTTTAGAAGGTAAACATCAAATGACAACTCAAAAAATATCTGTCACTTAAAAGCATGTTTCAAGACAAGTATGAATTTACTCTAAAAGACATGACTAGGTTACTTAGGAAAAGAAAATACCCTAAGAAAAAAGTAAACCTTGAGATATGTGTATAGCTCTTATACCAGAATGACTATTAATCACTAATAAATTAGTTTTCTCTACAATAGATGGGTCACTTAAACAGAACTGTATAA
>NW_007727552.1:40573-45126 GCF_000696425.1 Galeopterus variegatus
TGTGATCCCGTTGCCGGTCCTGGTCTGGTACGGGCACGACACTGAGGGTTGCAATCCGTTGCCGGACACGAAAAAAGACAAAAAGGAAAAAATAAATAAATAAATAAAAATAAAATAAAATGTTTATCTTGCAGGGATGTTTTAGAAGGTAAACATCAAATGACAACTCAAAAAATATCTGTCACTTAAAAGCATGTTTCAAGACAAGTATGAATTTACTCTAAAAGACATGACTAGGTTACTTAGGAAAAGAAAATACCCTAAGAAAAAAGTAAACCTTGAGATATGTGTATAGCTCTTATACCAGAATGACTATTAATCACTAATAAATTAGTTTTCTCTACAATAGATGGGTCACTTAAACAGAACTGTATAAGAAACAAGGGTTTTTTTTAGTTAAGCTGAACATCATGTAACAGATGTTAGGTTTTCTCCTCTACCCCAAGGAGGACTGTAATACTGTTTGAGATGACAGTTGTCAACCACACTACGTGTGTGATAAATTACAGAAGCAAAAAAGTAGCACTATTATTCAATAATCCATTTTAAATATGACTATCATTTAAATACCACCTGCAAGAAAATTGTACAAATTTGGCAATAAAAAAATATACCATCAAGAAAAAATACACAAAGATCAGCTTTGAATATAATTGCAACTTTTAAAAATCTCCATCACCTTCATTACTACGATTATTAGGAGAGTAGGGCCGAATATAACCAATGATGTAAACTGAGTTTATTTCATCTTTTTTCTCTAACCTCCTCAGCACCACCTCCCCCACGCCACCCCATATAAATTACTTTAATAGCATAAAAAATGTTTCCTACATTGAGAATTTGAATCTGTTAACCCTGACACTAGTTTAAACCCTGAAATCCCTTTGCTTTAAATTAAACGACATGTCTGACCATTGAGAAAGAAATTTCCTGTGAAGAAAATTCTATTATTCTTTTGTTCACAGCCAAGATGCATATTTTCTGATCTGGAAGGCAAAATCACAGAAAGGAAGTTGCTTATAAAATGAGATCTTAATTTTTCTAAAACAGAAAAATAAGCTGCACCTACTAACAGTAATACCATGGCACTGGCTACAAATGATTTACAGTTTTTAAAATCAGTGCCATAATATCCAAATGATAGATCACATGCCAAAAGGCTGAAAGTAGAATTCTGGATCTGAACCCCACTGAAGCAAAGTGCTGAACTCGTGTGACATCTTGCTACGAGGAGACTGTCCGGAGCATGGCTCAATCCAGAATGTGTCCTGGACTGAGGATTCCAGCAAACGACAAGGAACAAATGAACAGTGATGTAGCACACAGGAAGGGAGGGTTGTCACTCACTGGGGACTCATATACCACCTCCTCCCTAGTGTGGCAATCAGGTGTATATTCAAGCTACAGTCAAGGAGTAACTGGGGTTAGGAACTACTTAACTGACTTACACTACTCTCCATGGAATTTCAGCAATAATAAGAAAAAGATCCACCTTCTTGGTCTTAAATGTCTTACATTAAGACAATTTCCCTTCCCACCACTACAAACGTTCACAATGACACATTAGGTACAGCTGTGTTCACAGATACCAATACTTGATAGATGGCCCTTCCCCAAAGCTGAATTTCAATTTAAATTTTATTGCCTGTCTTTTACTTATCCCCAACAAAGAAAAACTTGAGCTTGAGATCTATAAACTTAAAACTGGGTAACTAATATATAGTATAGAAAATGCAGATATACATTTTGTTTTATATTTGCACAAATGGTATATACAAATTCATAGACATTACATGACAGAAAAAGAGTCAACATGTTTTGGATTAGAACATTTTTTAAAACCTTCAGAGCACAGGGGACTGGTGATTTCTTAACCACAGTTTAGTAAATTTATCGCTGTCAATATATTCTGATGCTTTTGTACAGTAAACCTGATACCATGATAACATGAGAAGAATATTTCATTTCTTAAGCAAATGTTTCCTAAACATGCAAATTTGGGGATTCTCGTATGCAGTGAGTAAAAAAACCTGGTTCAGCCTATAGTCCATGTCAAAATAAATATATCAACATTTCACATCTATACAATTGTCTCAAAAAGACTGAAAACCCTCTGCACAGTCTGTTTTTCATTTTTTTAGTCCTTGCTATCTGGGAGTCAGAACATATGAAGAAGCCCATCAGCTTCAGAGAGCACGACACACAACTCGCAGATTAGATGATTTATGGAGCCACAGGCGTGAGTTGTGAAGAAACCATCCACACCCTGGAGCTCCCTAGCTTGGGGAGGTGTCGGGGGGAGTAGCGAACAAGATTCTTAAAAGGTCTGTGAAATTCAGAGAGGAAGAAGACTGGCCAAAGTTAATAAGCTGCTCAGATGGGAACTAATTAGACAGTAAAGTCACACTAAGAAAATGAAAGAGCAGCAGAACGGTGACGAACGTTGGCTTTTGGCAAACTTTATCTACATCCTCACTTTTTATTTCCACCCATTTTCCTTTTTTTTTCATTTCATTCAAAAAGCTACTGCCTACATCACCATCCTACTATCTCATCACATTATGGCTATTTTCACTGGCTTTCATTCAATCTATGAATTAGGCTGAAATGTTTACTACTTTCTCTCAAGTCACCTTTCCATGTTATTTGCCTAAAGTAATCGATCTTAGACATCACCTACGTTGACAGTTTTATCTAGCTGAGAAGACACAGGCAGGACACATTGCTGGGCCCCCCAGCCTACAGGAAATGTCGAACCCAAGATTTCAGATACAGTCAGAGCTGTTGGCTTTAGGAGATACGCAGAACTTGTTGCTCCACAATATAAACTTAAAACTTAAAAAGAATGCCTATTGATTCCAGACTCTTTCTGATCTCCTTTTAAGCTAATTTCTGTGATAAGTGAGGACAAGCAGGTTTAAACTGCTGTTAGAACAAAGCGTGGTTGTCTAGAGGTTTTATGATTATCATAAAGATGAGACTCTCCAGTGAATCTCTGAGGTTTTAAAATAATGCTATCTATGGAATAAGATAGAGTGAAATACTCAGAATGCAGTGAGTATTCTTGAAACCGTTCATCACTGATGTCCATCTATGAATTAGGCTGTCTTAAAAAGCAAGGGATTCTCCATCACTGGAGGTGCTGTATATGATTATAACTTTAAAACTTGTTCCCAAACTTTCAATTTGACAGACCAGTAAAAATTCTATTATTGTATCCAAGAAGATAAAAGACACCTGATTCTCTTTTTTTAAAAAAGGAAAAACAGAAAAAAGCACAGGCCGTTACCTAGCGTTGGGAGAGTTTCGCGCCCATACGGGGCCGGGACCGGCAACGGGATCGCAACCCTCGGTGTTGCGCCCACACCTTGCTCAGCCAGTGAGCGGGAACTGGTCTGTATGTGGGATCCGAACCCTCGGTGGGAGCGCGCCACCGTGCTCCCAAGCGGCGCACTGTAGCAGTGCGCCACCGGGCCGGCCCCAAAAGACACCTGATTCTAAGAAATAGTTAAAATATTCACTTATTTCTGAGAAGTGGTAAAATGCTAGTAAACAATACCTCTTCAAAAATAATAGGATTCTGCCTTGTTCACTTAATGTTTCTAGAGTCGAGGATGCAGCTGAGCAGTCAATGTGAGGGAAACCCTGCCAGCCGTCCTGCAGAACAGACTTAATGCAGCTGCCGCCACCTGTGCCTACACAAAAATAGCCAGTGGAGGAGAGTTATTTGGAGCTGAAGCACTACAAATATTTAAATGTTAACATGAGTGTAATCCCACTTTTTTGTTTATTTAAATATACTCAGACAACACAATAATGCAGTGCTGAAACAAAGAAATTGTGTGCAGGCAAATACCACTCGGAAGAAGATGGATTAAGTAAAGGCAGCTGAAATTGCAAAATATTCAAAAGGTAGAAATAGTCAGTGTTAAGACTCCTGAAAGACACTCATGAAAGACTATCACTCATATATCTGAATATCTTTATGTCAAAAGCTTCCTACTTTAAGAGTAGCTACTTAACACTTACAGATGCGTAATTTCATTAAGAGGTTAAAAAAACAACAACAAATTTCAAATTTAACTAAAGAAATGTATTTTTAGAATATATTACTCAGAGTTCTTTCTAATGAGAGGTCCTCATAGGTAACATTCAGAATACTGATAATGGATATCTTTCCATTGGAGAGCCTGCAAAACATTGAATCCCTTTGTTCGGTAGCAATGAATTTTAATCATTTAAGAATTGTAATGCCTTCAAATGCGGAAACCCATCTCCAGTTCACCAAAGGCTCTGCCACTTTCCAAGATTTTACCTCCAATGCCATACTTTAAAATACCTGCCTGGAACTTTTGGAGATTTGCACTTAATGGCCCTTGGTTTCCATTTGCATTATTGCTATAACAAAAACCACCACCACAAAATTGTTGAGGTTAGTATTTGTTTGCATATCCTATCTTATTTTCCTACATTATATTTTTCCTCTTTAAGCGCTATGACCCCACTCCCACCCAGTGACATTAAAGATTATCATAGCAGAGCAGCTGTTGCCA
>NW_007727552.1:46133-47320 GCF_000696425.1 Galeopterus variegatus
ATAAATTCAATTTAACCTGCTGCTAGGCTGCAAGATTTTTTGTGTGTAGTCTGTGGGCATCTCATCAATAAATTTTTCCAAAATTTTTGGTTTCCAGAATTTTCCTCTAGGTAGTAGGTAAGTTTATTTACTATACTCGTTTTCTTTAATTTAGTTAATTATTTTTCTTTCTGATCTCAATAATTTACGTACTTACTCAGACAAGGTTGAGGATAATATTTTACATTTCTACAAAGCATCTTATCTTTCTACTTCTAAAATGACAATTTGAATAAAGATGTACCATCCTTAGATTCTATATATGGAAGATTGAAAAGCTTTAAAATACTCTTACATGAGTCAACTTAATAACCAATGAAAGAATTTTTATAAAGAAAGAACGGGGGTCTGTTTCAAATATATGGTCCAGTCTCAGAGCTAAACGCAAAGCAGTTTTCTGAGTTAAACAGCTGTTTTAAATATATAGATTGTCTGCTTCACTATCTTAACAGCTGGAAGAAATTACAGTCCAGAGAGACATGTGCATAATTTGAATTAAACAGATGCAGGCTGTGAAGAAAATCAAACAGCTCAGTGTAATAGATGCAAACAATATTACTGAAACTCCGAGGAATTTTTATTTGTTCATAACGACAGCAAATGTTGCCATACTTGTGTAAACCACATACACTAGTAAAAAGTAGTGATTTTTTCCAAAAGTGAAAAAGAAAATATGCCACATTTTAAGTCAAAGCCATAACATAGTCATATCTATACTTTTCCATTTTACAACACTCTTTTGGTGTGGTATATGGACTGTGTGCCAGTGCTGGTGGCCTTTACCCCCATCAGCCACTGTGTGCTGTCTTACGGGATCTATATTGTGCAAAACACATCAAACCAATCACATTGTCACATGCCGTGGAGGAACATGATCAAGGAACAGTGATAAGTGATTAAAAGGTTAAGAAAAAATATTTTTTAAGTAGAAAAGGAGTAACTTAAATATTGTTGTCCAATTCAAAGTTTATTTGACCCACTTTAGTGAGCAGAAGCCTGCACTTAAAACCACAAGTTGCTCAAACACTTAGGGCCAGATGGTGCCCTTTGGAATAAAAGCACTCTCAAATGAAACATACTAGGGAACCTCAGTGTGCCCTAATGTAACAACATTTCTCTCAGATTATGCTGTTTAATTTTTATGGCTT
>NW_007727552.1:48312-50819 GCF_000696425.1 Galeopterus variegatus
CCGAATGTCCATCAGCTAATGAATGGATAAGTAAAATATGGCATATACATTCAATGGAACAGTATTCAGCAATAAAAGTGAAGTACTGATTCATTCTAAAACATGGATGAACCTTGGACATCATGCTAAGTGAAAGAAGTCAGTCACAAAAAAATACATATTGTATGATTCCATTTATACAAAATCTACAGAACAGACACAGAAAGTAGACTAATGGCTGCCAGGGGATGGGAAGAGGTAGGAATAGTGAATGACTGCTAATAAGCATAGGGTTCCTTTGGGGTTGATGAAAATATCCTAAAATTGATTGTGGTGATGGGTTCACAACTCCGTGAACATGAAAAAAGCCACAGAATTGTACACTTAAATGGGTCAAGTGTATGGCACGTGAATTATATATCAATACAGCTGGTAAGAAATATCAGCGGACATCGGAACTGGATGATTTTCTGTCTCTATTTTATGTGAACCAAAGTCTACCTATTTCGATTTTTGCGAGAGGAGTGCTCTTTTTTACTTTAATTTTTAATTAAAAACAATACAAGCTTATTATGAAATTCAAACTTTTTAGAAATACATTACTTATAAAGCAGCCTGAAGTCACCCCCCACTGAGATATCCAGCAATACCAGTTGGAGGCACAACTTGGACTACACTTCCAACACCTAACCACGGGCCAGCAGGGCTGCATTCTGTCTCTCCGACCTCCTCTGTACCAGCCTCTTCTTCCTTGAGATTGTCCAGCCACCTCTGTCCCCAAAAGGCTGCATTTTTTCTCTAAACTCCTTCCTGCCTTGCCATCTTTGAACTGGCTCATGCTCTGTGTCTGACGCTCATTCCCAGGACTGAGTGTCGGCTCTTCCCAAGCTTTTGTTCCACTCCCGGGAGCAGCTGCCACTCCTGTAAGTCATTCCTTGCCATATAAAAATAGCATTTCTTCAACAGTACTTTTCACAGTTTCTAGTTATCTTTCTTGGATTTATACCTGTTTCCTAATAAGGTTTATACATTTGTTCCCTTTTCTGTCTTCCCTACTAGAATGTAAGCCCCATAAGGTAAGTCGTATTGCTGAAACTGGTCACCTTTCAGTTCCTGGTACCTAAAGCCAGGTGCCCTCCACAGCTCCCAAGACCCCCACACCATGACTCTGCCTCCTGCTTTCTCTCACTTCCTATGCAGCCTGCACCTGGGACTCAGGGACTCTTCCATCCTTTGCTCCTCAGGCTGGGTGTGTGCTGCCAGAGCCAGAGGAGCCATTTCTGTGCTCCTGATGCAGCCCAATTCAGCTTTTCCAGGCAAGAATCAGACTAATCCTCTATTTTTCCACTGCAAGTGGCATTTTTGGAAACTGAGTCATCCCACAGACACCCCCTTCTTAGGCCTTGGTGAGAGGGTGCCCCCCGCACACACCCAGGGTTGGGCGCAGAGCAGGGCCTCGCAGCCTGGCAAGAGAGAACCTCACAGCCCTTCCTGTTCACTCTGACTCTTCTATCCTTGACCTGGCTGGGGTCCATAGTCATGGGACTTTCTTTATGTTGCTGTTAATTATTCATATGACTTAGCACCCGACTTTGGAATTTAATACCTTTTTTGCATGGCTTAAACTACAATTTTAATATCCTACATATGCAGTTTTTATANTTGACCTGGCTGGGGTCCATAGTCATGGGACTTTCTTTATGTTGCTGTTAATTATTCATATGACTTAGCACCCGACTTTGGAATTTAATACCTTTTTTGCATGGCTTAAACTACAATTTTAATATCCTACATATGCAGTTTTTATAGTATGACTTTTTAATATATGAGTATTTTAGAACATCATTAAAAATTCCTTTACAATGTGTTATTTATATTAACTATAGAATATTTTGTTGCATGGACTTGAAATTATTTATTTACCTAATCACCTGATTTTGGTCATTCTAGATTGTCTTCAGTTTTCACTGGTATAACAATGAAACCAAAATTTGTTGCAAGGATGGATTTTCCTGAAATCATTTGAAAAGATTTAAAAATATTTTACCTTCTATTTTCATAAATTTATATTATTTTTTTTTAAATGGCCTGGTATTGGAAAGAATGGGATAGAGTTATAGTAAATTAAAGAATGGTATGCATATTATGATTATCATCCCAGGTGGCAGGGTCACAAGTTTGAACCCAAGAAGTTGGGTCCCAAAGCATTATGATTAAAATATCACAATGTAGGATCAAAATTTTAGGCACAACTTTTAATCACATTGAAGCCTGTATCTTAGAATGGCTGCAAGTTGGAAAATCTAGATCCATAGGATTCATACTGAGCATGCAGAGTGGTCACTAGAGAGCCTGTTCAAAATGCAGGTCCCTGCATGAGAGTACAAGAGATTCAGATAGATTTGGGGGTCTCCATCACCTGCAGGGTTCAAAAAACTGCACTTATTTTTTTTTTTATTTTTATTTATTTTTTTTTTGTGACCGGTAAGGGGATCGCAACCCTTGGCTTGGTGTCGCCCGCACTGCGC
>NW_007727552.1:51358-53166 GCF_000696425.1 Galeopterus variegatus
AGAGCCTGTTCAAAATGCAGGTCCCTGCATGAGAGTACAAGAGATTCAGATAGATTTGGGGGCCTCCATCACTTGCAGGGTTCAAAAAACTGCACTTATTTTTTTTTTTATTTTTATTTATTTTTTTTTGTGACCGGTAAGGGGATCGCAACCCTTGGCTTGGTGTCGCCCGCACTGCGCTCAGCCAGTGAGCACACCGGCCATCCCTATATAGGATCCGAACCCGCGGCGGGAGCGCTGCTGCACTCCCAGCGCCGCACTCTCCCGAGTGCGCCACAGGCCGGCCCAAAACTGCACTTATAATAACCTTCCCCACCTCAATTCCAGGAGATTCTGATACAGGGAGCCCATAGAAAATATTTTCAGAAATATGATAGCTCTATTATTTTTAAAAGTTAACATCCAAAAGTACTACATTAAATTAAAATTTAGGAATGAATAAAGACAGCAAACCTCTGCAGCTCTGAGTCACAAAAAAGTCTAAGAAGAAAATTATCACACACTAAGAGATACGTAGAGGAAAATGGGAATTCTGCAACAGTTTTAACTGTTTAGCTCTTTTCTAGAGCCAGAAAAATCAGCAATAATTGAAATTCTGAGAGTAATCCAGTTTTAGTCTTTTACTTACATTCTCTCCTTTTCTGTTATTAAATTTAAAACATCAGAATAGTGAACCTAAGCCAAATGATACAGTCAAGCTCAAGGAAAAACTGAGGTCAAACCCATCACACACAAAGACATCTGAAGTTGAACAGACAGCCACTCCCTACATATATCAAAGTAACTGCATACAGACACTACCCCAGCCATCCTGGGTTACACTCCTGGGTACTCCAAGTGACTTGGATTCCAACTGCACCTTCTCAGCTAAGCACTTCCAGAGAGATATCTGGCTATACATTAGAACAGCCAAAGCTTAAAACGATAACACCACCAAATGCTGGCAAGGACATGGAGCAACAGAAACTCTAATCCATTGCTAGTGGGACTGCAAAATGGTACAGCCATTATGGAAGACAATTTGGCAGTTTCTTACAAAACTAAACATACTCATATCATATGATACAGCAATGATGTTCCTTAGATGCATATTACTAGGTGAAAGAAGCCAGTCTGAAAAGGCTGCATACTGTATGATTCCAGCCAAATGACCTCTGGAAGAAGCAGAACTACCGACACAGTAAAAAGATCAGTGGCTGTCAGAGGTTGGGGGAGGGAGGGACGAACAGGTGGAGCATGGAGGACTTTTAAAGCACTGAAAATACTCTGTACAACACTGCGATGGAGGATGCATGTCACCACACATTTGTCCAAACCCACAGAATGTGTAACACCAAAAGTGAAGCCTGATGTAAACTATGAACTTGGAGGATAATGATGTATCAGCGTAGGTTACCTGATTGAGTCAAATGCACCACTCTAGTTGGGGATGTCAATAATGGCGGAAGTTTGTCTATGCGTGGGGTCAAAGGTGTATATAGAACTTCCCATTATTTCCATTCAATTTTGCTGTGAACTTAGAACTGCTCCAAAAAATAAAGTTTATTATTATTATTTTTTTTAAAACAATGTGTGCATGTGGAGAGACTGCCGCTTTCAAGGTCAATGGTTAATAGCCAGACAGGAGATTAGTATCTCAGGCCCACGCAAGATGGATAATTCAAATTAAAATCCTTATATAGAACGGGGCCCTAGGAAAGGGATGATCTCAGTTTAAAGAGTGAGCTAGGAAAAAAAAAATTACCCACTGGGACAGGTGGTGAGAACGAAGCTTATTCATCTTATACTAAATCTTACACTAGCTACTG
>NW_007727552.1:54232-55395 GCF_000696425.1 Galeopterus variegatus
GCACAAAAAGATAAAGAGATAGAAAAAATGGGAGAGAAGAGGTGAGGCACAGAAAATAGAATAAAAAGTCCAACTTAGAACGAATTAATATTCCATAATTAGAGGATAAAGAGAAAGGAAGAGAGCCAATATTTTACAATATACCAGTGGGTAATTTTACAGAACTGATGAAAGGTATACGTGCTCTGATACAGGAATCACCAGTAAGTAATAAAATAAAGCCAAAGCTGGGCACATGGTTGTGACAGTGACCAACATCAAAGTCAAAGAAAGGATTTAAAAAGCTTCAAGAGAGAAACAGATTACTTACAAAAGAATTACCATTAGACTGGGTATATTCTTATCCGTAGCAAAGATTGAAGCTATACTCTATGTCTTCAAAGCACCGTTAGGAAATAATTTTCAAAATAGAATTATCTTTCATGTAGCTTGTAGAATCAGACAAGATTCTGAAGAACAAGGGGTGGTGTGAGATGCCCCATCAGATATCAAGAATTACAAAGGTACGACAATTAAGACAGTGCAGTATTGAGGCACGGACAGACAGACAGACAGACAGATGGAACAGAGCAGAGGGTCCAGAAGTAGATCTGGGCACACATAGAAACCGGTTATATGTCAAAGATGAACTCACAGAACCGAAATATTTAATAAATGGGAATAGGCAACAGGTTATCCCTGTGAAAAAATAAAAGTAGATCTTTCTCATGCAACATACACAAAGAAATTCCAGTTGTTAAAGACCTATATTTTAAAACTAAATCTTTGCCCTCATGAATGGATTAATGCAAAGGAGCAATGGGTTAATGCTTTACCGGGTTGTCATGGGTGTGGACTGGGGGCCTTATAAGAACAGCACATGAACATGCTCTTGCTCAGCCCTTGCCATGTGATGCCCCGTGTCAGCCCAGGACTCTGCAGAGTCCCCATCCTGAACAAGTCCCTCACCAGATGCACCCCTCAACCTTGGACTTTCCAGCCTCCAACTCTATGAGAAATAAATTTCATTTTCTTATTAAAAAAAAAAAGAAATTCCACTGTTAAAGATCTATTTTCTAAGACTAAAACTTCATTTATTTCTTTGTTTTCCTTTTTTTTCAATTTAGTTATTTTTTAATTCAACCTTTTGTTATTTCTTCACTGATTGTTTTTTTTTTTTTTTT
>NW_007727552.1:55851-58793 GCF_000696425.1 Galeopterus variegatus
TTTTTTTTTTTTTTTTACTCATGAGTATTCATTGCATTATAAAGAAAAGTAAATGATATTCTTTCAACTGAAATGTTTTCCTGTGCTGTGCTGTACCTATTACCTCTAGGAATCTATCATATGAACATAATCAGAGATGGAAACAACTATTCACATAATAGAATATTAATTATAGCCTCATTTATAAATAGCAACAAAAACACAACCAAAAAGCCCCCAATACAACACTCAGTGAAGTGCTAAGTCTCTTATGTCACTATAAATTATAACGCTGATGAAAAATATTTTTCCCTCCCTTTTGTAATAGATCTTATTTTCATAGCAGTTTTAGGCTTCCAGATAAATTAAGCAGAAAGTATACACAGTTCTCACCCTCCCATTACCCCTGCCCAGTTTCTCTTATTATTAACATCTTACATTAGTGAGTACATTTCTTATAATTATGAGCCAATATTGATATATTATTACTAACTCAGTTTAACATTAGGGTTCCCTCTCTGTGTTGTATAGTTCTACGGGTTTTGCCAAATGCATAATGGTATGTATTTACCATTGCAGTAACATACAGAATAGTTTTACTGCCTCAAAAATCCCCTGCGCTCCATCTAAGGCTAACCGTTGAAAAAATCCTCATGATATATGTACTATCTAATGTTAAAGATTACATCTATCTAGCTATTTAGATATTTATTTATCTAGACATTTCCAATTATACAGAAATTATTGCCTTTAGATAACTTATAACTGCACTAAGACTTTAGGAAGAAACTAAAACTTCACACTGTATAGAAAAAAAATATATATATATATATAAATATATATATATTGAACTTTTAAAATATATATATATAAATATATTTTAAATATATATGTAAATATATATATATATTTAACTTTTTAAATAAATACATATATATTTAACTTTTTAAAAAATATTTGGGCCATAAAATGTCTTAATATGTTTTAAAAGACTAAGATCATAGAAAATATGTTCTCTGACCACAATAACAGAAAGAAATTTAGAAAATTCACAAATGTGTGGAAATTAAACAATAGTCTTCTGAATAAACAATAAATAAAAGGAAAACTCACAGGGAAATTAGAAAATAGTTTGAGATAAAAAAATAAAAGCACAATACATCAAAATTTATAAGATGCAGGATTCATTCAGTGCTTAAAGGAAAATTTACACTTGTAAACACCTACATTAAAAATAAGAAAAATCTCATATCAGTAATGTAAAACTTCTACATTAAGAAAATAGAAAAAGAAGAGCAAACTAAACCAAAAGCAAATATAGGTAGTAAATAACAAAGATTACAACAGAAATATGTGAAATAGGGAACTAAAAAAAAAAATAGAGAAAACCAACAAAACCAAAAGGTGATTCTTTAAGAAGATCTACAAAATTTGCAAACCTTTATCTATACTGACTAAGAAAAAAAAGAGAGAAGACTGAAATTACTAAAATCTGAAATAAAGCAGGGGCCTTACTACATTGTCATTGTGGTTTTTTATGGTGATAAGATTTAGTTTCTTTCTCTTTCTCGTTTGCATTTTTGTTCTACCAGTGGGTTTTGTTCTTTCCTGTGTATTTGTGGTGGTGACTATCATTTTTCAGTCCAGATGTAGGACTTCTTTGACGATTTCCTATAGGGCTGGTCATGTGGTGGTGAACTCCCACAGTTTTCATCTGTCTGGAAAATACACTATTTTCCCCTCATTTCTGAAGAGTAGCCTTGCTGGGTACAGTATTCTTGGCTGACAGTTTTTTTTCTTTTAGTATTTTGAGTATATCATCCCATTTTCTTTTGTTCTGTAGCGTTTCTGTTGAGAAGTCTGTTGCTAGTCTGAGAGGGGCTTCCTTATAGGTGACTTGAAGTTTTTCTCTTGCTTCTTTTAAGATTTTCTCTTTGTCTTTGAGCTTTGCCAGTTTGACTATAATGTGTCTTGGAGAGAATCTTTTAGGGTTGAATCTGTTTGGGGATTTTTAAGCCTCCTGGATCTGAAGGTTCATGTCTCTCCCCATACCTGGGAAGTTTTCCATTATTATTTAATTGAATAGGTTTTCCATGTCTTTTCCTCCCCCCACCCCTCTTTCTGGAACACTCATGATTCAAATGTTTGTGTGCTTCAGGTTGTCTTCTAGCTCTCTTATACTTTCTTCCTTTTTTAAAAATTATTTTATCCTTTTTTTTGTATGCCTGGGTTATTTCTAAAAGACTGTCTTCACGATCAGAAATTCTTTCTTCTGCTTGTTCTAGCTTGCTGCTAAAGGTTGTGTTTTTTATTTTGTTGAGTGACTCTTTCAGTTCCATGATTTCTGCTACATTCTTTTTTAAGGTATTAATCTCCTTGGAAATTTCCTCCTTCATATCTTGGATTTTTTTCTCATTTCATTATGTTGTCTAAATGATTCTCCTTGTATCTCATTGAGTTTCCTTCAGATTGTTGCCCAGAATTCCTTTTCAGTCATTTCAAGTATTTCCTGTTCTATAGGGTGTAGTATTTGAGAATTACTGTATTATTTTGGTGGTATCATATTTTCTTGGATTTTTGTGTTTCTAGCATCTCTAAGTTGATGTCTGGTCATCTGGTAGAGCAGTTGCTTCTTCTATTACTCTGGAGTGAGTTTTGAGGAGAGAGATGTCCTCTTCTTTTTCTGATCTCCACTGGTGACTGTCCTTGTGTCCATGCAGTTGAGTATCTGGCAGGCCACCTGCACAGTGGCTGTAGTTACTGCTGTGGCATTGAGCTGCTTTTGCAGTAGCTATGGCTGTAGCGGTGGCTGTGGTGGGCCACCCATGTGGAAGTGGTGTTTTGGGCATGCTGCTTGGCTTCTTCTAGGTGGGGGATGCTGCCCTCTGCTCCTGCCTAGGACTCTGGTTGTGCTTTGTTTCTTGCCTGCTTCCAGGTAGACAGTGAAAATTATTCTAAAAAAA
>NW_007727552.1:59288-60192 GCF_000696425.1 Galeopterus variegatus
AAAAAAATATTCAAGGACACAACATGGGAAAGTTTTCTTATATTAGACTCAGAAACTACAAATCATAAACAAAGATGAATTAAGTTTTCTACATTAAAATGGAAAATGTTACACATACAATAATAGAATCGAACTTAAAAGACAAACCTTACACTTACAGATTACTTGTAACCTATGTAACACCAAAAATATTTGTAATCATTATGTATTAAAATAATTTACATTAAAAAAACACAACAGACCCAATAGAAAACTTGACCAAAGTACACTAAATGCTCAGAAGAAATACAAACAGTCAGTAAATGTGAAAAATGCTTAATGAACTATTAAGTAGAGAAATGTAAGTTAAGTTTACAATGATATAAAACTTCACACCAATCAGACTCAAAATTTAGAAGTCTGGAAATACTAAGCATTGGCTAGGATATGACCAATTTGGAGTTTACATTGCCAAAATCACCTCACAGAGCAATTATTCAATATCTAATAAAGTTGAAGATGCACATCCCTTTCACCCAGAAATGCACTCCTAGGAATTAGTCTAGAGAAGCTCTTTATGTGCGCACCAAGAGACTTGTGTAAGATTGTTTACTGCAGCACTATTTGTGACACAAAAAAATTAGAAACAACTTAAATTCCCAACAGCACAACAAAGAATACATTGTGATGTAATCATACAGTCGAATGCTATTCCTTAATGAACATAGATGATCTAGTGCTATATGCACCAACATGGATTAATTGTAAAATATAGGTGAATGAAAAAGTTGGGTTGCACAAGACAGGTAATATAATATCATTTATTTAAAGTTTAAAAGCATGCAAATTACTAATATTCTATATTACTTATGGATTAGTAAATAAATATATAAAAAGCGTATAAAAGCATGGGTCACAATGACAA
>NW_007727552.1:60556-64341 GCF_000696425.1 Galeopterus variegatus
TACTTATGGATTAGTAAATAAATATATAAAAAGCGTATAAAAGCATGGGTCACAATGACAAATTCCAAATTCAGGATAGTAGTTACCTCTATAGGGAAGTAAGAAGGGGAACCGAATCGGAAAGAATTACACTCAGAGCTTCTATTTCAGTTGCAGTTTTCTCCTTAAGCTAAGTGGTGGGCACATGGTATTGGTTATATAATTCCCATGTTCTTTTGTATCCCTGAAGTATGAGTATTTTGCAATAACAAATATATATCCCCCTCCAAAGTTTATAGAGTGGTTCATATAAAAATCATTCATTCATCTTTGATTTGTAATGGAAATTTGACTTGCAGAGGAAATCAAGATTGCTAATGTCAGGTCTTGCAAAAGAACAAGGATGCTAATCAAATTCAAAGTCACTAAAGCCATTTCCATGTATTTCTATTATAATTCTCTATTTAGATGCTACATCTAACCTCATCTTGACTGGGAATTGCATGGGTATATTCTCAAATAAGCTTTAACTGAAGAATGTGTCTTACTCTATATTATTTGGTAGCACTGGGTGTCAAACATTGAGTTCCAAATGTATATTTCTGTTCTGTTCTCTACCTTCAAAAAACAGACTCATGTAAGCAAACTTCCTACTGGATATCTTCATTTATTTGAAATCTCAGACCCCTCAAATAAGGTTTGTTTGAGCCCTCTCCCCATTAACATTTATCTCTTCCCTCCACTTTTCCCTGTCCTTGGTTGCACTGACAACTAACCTGTATGCAAACCAAGTCATCGATGTGTCATATTTAAATCTTTGAGCCCTCTCCCCATTAACATTTATCTCTTCCCTCCACTTTTCCCTGTCCCTGGTTGCACTGACAACTAACCTGTATGCAAACCAAGTCATCGATGTGTCATATTTAAATCTTCTCTTTCCCTCACATACCACAATCAGTTTATCAGTAAGTCCTATTGACACAAACTCTAAAACATCACAAATCTATATGCTTCCCTTTGTTTCAACTTCTAGCACCCTAGTGGAGCCCCATCACCTCCCACCATAACAACTGGAACTCAGCAGAAGCAAGCAGCTTCCTAATCAACCTGCTTGCTTCCACTGAGTTCCAGCCATACTTACCTTCTTTATGGCCCTGGAATATGCTCACCTAATTCCCACTCCAGGGCCTCTGCCCTAGCTGCTCCCTCTCTCTGGAATGATTTTCTCCAGATATTCCCAAGTCTGGCTCCTTTAGATCTCAGCTCCAACCTCCCCTTCCGAGAGAAGCCCTTCCTAAATTTCCAATAATAAGACAATGTTACTAGACTTCAGCCCATTTTCTTTTACTCCAAGCACTTATCACTATCTGAAATTTACCATTTTTATCGGCTTATTTCTTTTCACAATTAGGATGCGTTTGGTTACATGTGGCAGAACACTAACAACAGAAGCATAAACAAGTTGGGGTTTATTTTGTTATATGTAGTAACAGTCTAGACCAAAGCTGTCCAGGGTTGGTCCGGGGGCTCATGATGCCGTCAGGAACCCAGTTCCTTCTATTTTTCTGCTCTGTCTTTTTAACATGTGGCTTTTATCTACACAAGGTTCTGTTTAAAAGCATTGATAGCTTCTTCTTGCTCGTGGAATGCAGGCTCCTTGAGAGCACTGACCTTGCCGGTCTTGCCCATCACCGGAAGAATGACAAGTCACAAGTTAACAGCTCGATCAATATTTGCCTAATTATCACAGGTCAATGAAACAGGCATTCCAAAGTCCTCCGTTTAGCGGTCATTTCCGAATCCTAGCAGTGACACACAACAGCCAGGCCCTCCGATTTCCCTGACCCTGGGGTCTACCTCGGGTTTCTCTTCGGAGCCTTTGCCTTCACGTCCTTCTTTACTGTCCCAGCCTCAGTTCAGAGCTAGGACTTCTCACATGGCACTGACGCCTAAGCAGCTGGGCCACCTGCTCCTTCTCTCTGCCACCGCCACACAGACTGATCACATTATTCTCTAAAACTTCTCTGTGTTTTCTTACTGCCCGCACCAAAACAGAGAGCTCCCGAGAAGCAGGGATGTGCACGTCCTGTTCACCACTGCTCTCCCAGGCCTGTGAACGGGAACCCTTGCTACAGTGGCTACTCGGTACTAAAAGAACGAAAGAAAACATCTAAACTCCTGAGTATTACGTTGAAGGCACAGTCCGTCCTCCTCACGATACTTCCTTCCTCCTTTTTCCTTGTACCTGTGTTTAGTCACAGCAGATAGTTGCAGTTCTCAACCGCTTCAGACCTCAAGTGTCTTTCTGTATGTTACTATCTCCCTTTTTAATACAAGTAACTTCCACTTATCTCTCAATTTTCAGCTATGACTCTCCAGCTAGGATGCCTTTCCCGACTCCTCCAAGCAGAGTAGGTGGCCCCCCCTTGATGCTGCACTTTGATAATAATGGTGATAAAATCACAATACCATCAGCCAGCACTATGGAGTGCTTACAATATGGCAGGCATGCCTGTAAATCCTTTACATACATTAATTCATTTAGCCCTCATTACAGCCCTGTGAGGTAGGCAACACAATTTTTCTCATTTTGGGGGAGAAACTGAGACACAGAGAGGCCAACTAATGTGTCAAAGCTCACAAAGCTAAGAGACGGCAGAATCTACATTCAGACCCTAGAGGTCTGCCTCCATACCCCACACATTGCAGCTTGTACAGGTGTTTGCCACCATGTTGAAACGTTGTTGGAAGCAGGACCCATGCCCTATTTGCAGCACATTACAGATTCTCAATAAAAGAGTGTTGAGTGAATGGATTTAAAAACAATCAGTTGTACAAACACAGAATAGGGGAACCGGCTTAAATATGGACCTTGTAAAGAAGAGCTAGGGTTAAAACTGACTGTATGACTATATGAGCCATACCATTTATCCTACAGTAATATATCAGGTCCATTAATAGGCATATCATACTAAAGGACATGTAATAGTTCCAGTTCTAGAGTCTAATGCTGTCAACTGTTTAAAAATGGCCAAAGAATGTGTCCAAAGTAGGTAAAATATATGGATGCCAAGATAAGAAGATAATGGATTTAAGGGCATATCAATTATCTTTAAACATCTGAAAAAGTGTTATGAAAACTTTCTCTCCCAATTTAAAAGGGCAGAACAAATCCAAAGGTGGAAGTATAAAGAAATGAGAGAAGGAAGGTAGTTCCAGTGGGTACCGAGCCAGCTCGTGCTGATTCCCGAGAACATCGCTCCCCAACTCTGTACTGTGTGATCATGTCAGCCTCTTACAAAAGACCAAGATGGGACTATTTACAACATGGGAACTCCAAAGCTACCACCGGAGCGTTTTATTTGCGGACAACCAGTTTACCAGCATACCACTGTCTTTAACTCAATTAGAGCTGCAAATAAAAACGGAGTAGGTTGCCTTGTGGAGGATGAGTAGAAGTTAAAAACGCTGCAGAGGGCAGGAGGTGGAAACTGTAAGCAAACACCAATGCCCAAATAAGTTTAATGAGGGGACAATGTGATATGCAAACAGTTGCCAGTCCTTTATGTTGAGCTAATTTTTATTTATTTTTCTAGTACGCATCTATAAACATTCATTTAAGAAAATATCCGGATGCTTTTAAAGTTCTCCCATCAATCTCTTCTGTCAAAAAACAAGAAGAAAGAAGCAAAATAATACAAAAATAAAAATAATCCAATAATTTTGAATAGGAAATAGTTCACTGCAACATTCCTCCATCTGAGACAGGAATTAAAAATACTGAGTCTAGCAACAAACCCTGAAAG
>NW_007727552.1:64351-80918 GCF_000696425.1 Galeopterus variegatus
TGATATGCAAACAGTTGCCAGTCCTTTATGTTGAGCTAATTTTTATTTATTTTTCTAGTACACATCTATAAACATTCATTTAAGAAAATATCCGGATGCTTTTAAAGTTCTCCCACCAATCTCTTCTGTCAAAAAACAAGAAAAAAGAAGCAAAATAATACAAAAATAAAAATAATCCAATAATTTTGAATAGGAAATAGTTCACCGCAACATTCCTCCATCTGAGACAGGAATTAAAAATACTGAGTCTAGCAACAAACCCTGAAAGATTATCAACCAATTTATTATATTTTTTGAATTCATAATATGAAATCTATAGGTGTGTTTTCTAACTTAACCAAGCTTTAAAAGTAATTAGTGAATATATTGCTATTTTCAAAAAGTGATATTGTCTTCCACGTGTTAAATTCTATTATTTAATTTTCAGTGGTATATTGTTGATAAATTGAAATTAATCATAGAAAGAATTTTCCTTTTACCATAACTAATTAAATCTTTTAATAGTCATATATCCTCTTACAGGAAAATGGAACAAATTATTTTTTAAGTTGTTTACTACCCATGAATATAATTGAATAACCAAAATACAGTATTGCAAGTATGTGTGTGTATGCATATATTAAACACATAGAATGGTGTTGAAGGCAAAATACAAAGATAAACTTAATGACTATATCTAATATTACATGGTATAAGCAACATATAAAGATTGACATAAAGATTGAACTAACCTTTTCCTTTTAAAGCACTCAAAACAAATACAAACACAAAAAGATACTTATTTAATCTATAAGGCAAGAGCCACACACTAGCTTTAAGTGGACTACAAAATGACAGATTATGTAAATTTAGCATCTCCACTCTGCTCATAAATTACAAAGGCAACAAATTAATCCCTTAAGTAGGTCTTATAATGTATTTTCTTCTCAGAGTGCTTCCTGATCCCCCTGCCCTCTATTTTACATTCGAGTGACTCACAAACTCTTAGGAGCAATCTCAAATTAATGTGTGCCCCTTGTTAAACAGATTTTGAACAGTAAGTACTCATAACAAAATAGCTCCCAAAATAAAATGACATACGCAGATATATTCGGTGCATTAAAGAAAAAATGTAAACTCTATTAGAACAGGATATACTCTTTTCATAAGATAATTTTATCATAAGGTTTAAACCAAAGAAGCTCCCACAAATGTGTCACAATGCTATTCCAATGTTAGTTTTAATATGGAATTGGCAATTTGTCATGGGGTGAATTTGTTCTACTTTGGAGTGTTTTAAAACAGAATAAGTTTTGGGATGAATATATTGCACATCAGACATAAAAAGTATACTGTTGTTTTTGTTAATTATTCATCAAATTAAATTAATAATAGCTTAAAATTTGCAAATTTGTCAAACCTTTGTAATTTATTTTAATACTCAAAACCACCATATAAAAATGCAGGTAGTATTACTATCTTCATTTTATAGATGAGGAAAATAAAGACTGAAAAATTAAAATGACTTGCCCACCCAGGCAGTCTGACTTTAGAGTAATTCATGTCTATTTCATTATAACAGTGTATTAGAAAGTCTAGTTGAATTCTAAGTGATTTCATCTAGTATAAGACATTCGTGAAGTTTTAACTTCTCTGTTATATATGGCAATAAGTGCATGTGTGAGATGACATCATAAAACTCTCCTGGAATTAAAAAAAAAAAAAAATCCATCAAGGGTGTTTAGGTTCCACAAAAACAGCATGCATCTCAACGTTGCTCAAGATGAGAAGACCTGACTCTGAGGGGCAAAACAGATAAAGGAAGGAAACAGACGCCATCTACCTTCGCCGGTTCTGAAGTTCTGAGTGTCCAAGTTTTAAATAACACTAGAAATATCTTAAACAAGTTTTTGTTTTTATTTTCTCTCCTTTCAGAACAATGTTTTGATGCATTATGCATAAACAGAATGCAAACACACAGGTCCAACTCTCTTTGAAATACTTAAGGATACAAAAATGAACAAGAAAATATCCTTGGCAAAACCTGTACTGAGCTTTCAAAAGCCCACATATCTGAAACCGAGTTTGTGATGCACTCCAAAACATAAACATCAGTGGGTTCTCTCATTCCTCCCTCTAATGTCAGAATGTTTTATTAATTTAAAAAGCTGAGCTCTGTGCCATAATTAGTCTACATATTAAATCTTATCTGAGTGACACCTCTGAATGCAAACTGACCAGACCCAATTTAGGATAGGAGACATTTAATGGGAAAATAAAAGCCAACGACAGAATAAAAGCCTCAATGAAATGTAGTTCACACAAATGCACCCACAAAAGTTATAACTTCTTCCCAAAAACTGCATTCGCCAAATGAATGTGTGCTTCTCTGTATGAAGACAGATATGCACAAAAGGCTAAAACAAATACAAATAATTTTTAAATCCATAAATAATTGATACTACAGCACTCCACTGACACTAAGTGTATAAATAGCGAGCTTGCACTACCGATCAGAAATACTCCATGTTTTGCTATATTCAAATGAGTCTGTGTGTTCCCTGTTTGAGCACATGGCCAAAGAACCATCTCTCAGCACATCCTTAGTGCCTCAGAAAGACACTTATGGCAACATTTGCTAATCTAATGTTAATTTCAGTTAATTAAACTTCTGCTGCTAAATGTTTTATGAGAAGTGTTCTTAGGAAAAGTCAACCTAATACTTAAAGAAAAAAAGTTAACACAACATATTAGGACAGGAAAGCAAAACTCTCCATTTCCCATTTAATTTGTTTTCTGTGTCTTATGGGCATTACTAAAGTTACATTTAAAATAAATTATTTTATTACACATATTTAACTTCATCTGCCATTTAATTTATATCTAAAGAAAATCAAAGATGGAGTTGATACTTACTAACATTAATCTATTAATTAATTAAAACTATGACCCAAGCCCATCTAAAAGTAAAAAATGAAGGAGAGGATATAATCTCATATTTATTCATCATAAGTGAGTCTGGTATATAAGCTTTGAAAAGCTTTGTCATATAAAATTGTTTATTGTTCTGAGATAATAATCTTAGGCTTGTTACAATTACTTGGTAAAAGGAAAGAAGAAAAAGAGTTTGAGTGTGAAATCTTTTGGTTTAGAAGCTTTAGGGTGAATAATGGTAGGTATAGACACAAACTCTTGCTTCTTAAAGTCTTCTCTAAAGGATGACGACTGTAATAAACAAAATCTCAGGCAACATCAGGTCAATTGGATGATGGGATCTGAGTCCAATAATGGAGTTAAACAGAACAGAATGTTTGAAACTAGGACTTCGGTGGATAGTAATAAAATTTCATGGTGTGTAATCTCTTCTCTTTCTTTGCCAGGTTTCCTATGAGACAGACTTCTGCACTGTATACTCTAATGGAATGCATCCTATTTTAAGAGTTTGGGGGTTGTTTGCTCCAGAGTTTCATTCCCCCACACACTGCCTGCCTTGGGATATGAGCTCACCAAGGACAATGGGAACATCTGTGAGGCGTGAGCCTATTAAATAAATCCACAGACTATATATCTTCAGCCTTTTATAAGCTAAAAGAATCTCAACTTTTCTTTTCTTCAAGTCTGTGCTTATCCATGGCAATCCTCAAAGATGTTTCATAAGTCTGCAGGGGCACAGAAATGTCAAGACTTCCTTTCAACAGAAAAATAGCACTGCTAAGGGTTCTGAATTATGCAAAGAGGTAAGTAATTCAGAGATTCTTTCTGACTGACACATATAAACAACCAGACACAAACAGATGAAATAAGGGTCTTCCTGAAGTGAGCATCTGCTCTGTACAGATTACCATCCTTTGATTCTAGACTCTGACACTTAGCAGCACTCACCAATTTTTATAATAATGTACTGGTTCCTCAGAGGAACTCAAGAGGGGATCTACATTTACCTAAATGAGTGAGGCCAAGCCTAAGTTCCATTAGCAAAGCAACCCTTTAGAGAAGATGCTTGTATTAGTCCTGCAGTGATTAAGGATGTCATTTACACAACTATGCTCTTATATCAAAGAAATCACTGTATGACTGTTCTCTGGGGATAATGATATTTAGCCTGGCTTTCTTTATGTCTTATAACCAGAGGGAAAAAATGAATTATATTGGCCATTTATACTGTCATTTGCAGAATTCTTTTATATAAAAACAAAAATCATGGTGGAAATGCATTGAATGCTCTAAAGTTATCTAGCCTCTTTCTCTGTATTCAACAAAGAACGGAAAAAAATTTTAAATAAATATAGTTTACAAATGAAACCATTCCATCCCTAAATTCTTTTACATAAACACATCGATAAACTAAAAAATCCGCTCTAACCAAGGTCAGCTAGATTTTAGTGCCTTGAGAAATTTGTGATAACTCAGCAGTCAAATTGCATGTCCTGGTAAACATTATCATAAGACGATTTTTAACGTAGAAACCAGACATCCTGGCACCAGAAGAAGTAATAAAATAACCTAGAATGCTTCTAATAACCCTTACCCTAGATTCCTGCATGCAGGATGTAACCTAATAACAATTTAAAAATCCCTATATATGTACTACTCCATAGAAAAATTGAGATAATGATTAGGGGGCTATCCTCTTCTCTCTCTCTTACAATTCTCTCCCTTCCTGTGATTATAAAATGCTGACCTTTGCTGGCCCCCTTTGGAGAGCATTTCTCAGGGCTACCTGCTTATGTGTTTCCCAGCTGTAATCATCATACTGGCTGAATAAAAACCATGCTTATATGACCCACTTCAGTTTGTTTTAGGTCAACTGTACGGTACCAATAAAACGGGAACTATAATTTTTAAAAGTGAATGTTTTCTCTAACCATTTTAACCACAATGGTTACATGATATGCTCATTTATTTCTTAAAATTACAGTGCATGCCTCTCAAATCAATTTGGAAAATATGTACAATTGCAGTACATAATCGTGAAGAGCCATTTATTTTTGTTTAGTTGAAATATGTGGTAAATGCTTTGTAAATAAATTCTATCATGTCTATTAAGACTTACAAGGCACTAAAGATTATTTTTAAGAATTCAGGAAAGATACCTTAATATTTCTATAAGTTTTATTGGCCCTAAACTCTTAGTATGAATTAGTATTTAAATGTCTCTGCTAATCAGATTATTTTTCTAATTTCTTATGTTAAAAATCTCTAATATAATAAATACCCTACTTTAAAATTGATATAACAAACTTGCTTACTTTTGAAGAAAGAAATAGTTTCAATTCCTCTGTAAATGTGGACAGATCTGGGTTTTGTGTTATTTTTTATTTTTAACTAAACTTTACTTTAAAATACCTTTGGATTCACACACAGTTGTAAAAAAACAACAGAGAGAGAGACCCCGGTACACTTTTCACAGTCTCCCCAATGGTAACATCTTGCAAAACTAGCACGGCACAGCAATTGTACTATCAGCATTACTACAGTCAACACACGGAATGTCCATCACCAGAAGGGTCACTCCTGTTGCCCTTTTACAGCCACACCCTCTTTTCTCTCCTGCTTCCATTTCCTCCTTAATCCCTGGTAACCACTAATTCATTCTCCATTTCCATTATTTTATCATTTCAAGCATGTTATATAAGTGGAATCTTTCAGTACACGTATGACCTTGAGGGATTGGCTTTGTTCACTCAGCATGCTTCCTTGAGATTCATACAAGATGTTGCATCAATAGTTCCTTTTTTATTGTGAGTAATATTCTGTGGTGTGAAGTTACCACAGTTAGTTTAACCATTTATCCACTGAAAGACTTTGGAGTCGTTTCCTAGCTTTGGCTAACATAAATGAAGCTGCTATAAACATTTGTGTACAGATTTTTGTCTGTGCATAAGCCTTCATTTCTCTGGAATAAATAACCAAGAGTGTGACTGCTGTGTTTTATGGTATATGCATGTTTAGTTATTTAAGAAACTGCCATATTCTTTTCCAGGGTGGCTCTACCATTTTACCACTAGCAATAGATGAGTAATCCAATTTCTCTACATCCTCACCAGTATATGGTGTTGACACTATTTTATATTTTATTAATTTAGCTACTTTATTGAGTACTCTAGATATTATTTTATGCATTCATAACTCATCACACTCTATTGCAGTTGTCCTTTTACAGGCTCAAGCAAAGTTTAAAAATTTACCTTCTTTACATCCCCGTTTATAATACATTTGCCTTAAATATGTCCTCTACATTTAGAACTACACTAGACAGTGTTATAGCTTTTGCTGCAACCCTCAAATATGATTTAGAAAACTCATGAGGAGGAAAGTCTATTGTAATTTACCTATATTTTTGCTTACTATGCCCTTTCCTCCTTCCTGATGTTCCAAACTTTCTCCTTTTATTGTTTTATTTCTGTATAGAAAATTTCCTTTAGCCATTCTTTTAGGGTAGGTCTGCTTGCAACAAATTCTCTTTTTCTTCATCTGATAATGTAATGATTTATGCTTCATTCCTGAAGGATACCGTCAGTGGATATAAGATTCTGGACTGACGGTTCTTTTCTTTCAGCATTTGAAAAACATTGTGCCACTTCCTTCTATCCTTTATGGTTTCTCATGAGAAATCCCGTCATTCAAGTTGTTTTACCCCTATAGGTAAGGTATAATATTTCTCTGGCTTCTTTCAAGATTTTTTTCTTTGTTTTTAATTTTAAGAAGTTTAATTATGATGTGTGTTGGTGTAGTAAGTTCTGAGATTGTATAAGAGTATCAAAGAATGCAAATATTCTGCCAATTGCACACCTAAATAAAATACACCCATCAAACTTACCACTAAATGTGTAACTGCCTAGCCCTTACAATAAAACTCTGATATGAACACAATGTGCCAACTTCACAACACCTAAATTAATAACTGTGATCTAATAAAATCCCATACATATCAAAAGTTTTCTTTTTCAATGTCCTCTGGTATACTTAAACTCATAATTCGAGCAAAATATAAGACAACCTGATAGCATTAAAGGAAAAAAATATATATAAAATTATAAGATTATAAGTGATAATATACCTATTACCACATTTAAAAAAATCATTCATTGGTTATTTAAAATATGTTTTAGCAGAGTTATAGGGGCCTGCTGGTATGTTTCCTTGCCATTTAAATTTTTATAACAAACATATATTAATTCTATAATCAGAAAAATACAACACACACACACACACACATATATAAATGGAAATAATAATGTTGGGGAAAAAAATTAAAGGACATTAAGGACCAGCTTTAAAGAATTTGGTTAAACAATATTTAGTCAAGTTAGAAGTTCAAGGAGCATACAGGGTATTCATGACATTTTTGTGCAGTTTTTAAAATTTTAAAATTTATCAGGTTAATTAGGCATATGACAGAAATGATCTATAATGTTTCCAACAATAACAGGTACATTTTCTTACAGGTTATAGAAATTTGAATTCTTCTAGCCAAGGGACATGGTTTCACTAGTCACAGATTTTGAAATATATATAATATATATCACTAAAAATATAGCCAATTACATAACTTGGCTTTTCAGGGTCATTATTTTTTGTTAATACTTACAAACTAATCTATTAAGGACTAAATGTCACTGGTCTTCTAACCTCAGATCTTGTCATATCATAAAGCTGAGAAGAAATGAAGTAATAAACTGATGTCCTTTAATATTTACTGTGAGAAAGACCTATTTTATGAAATGATGGCTTCCAAATGTGGTTAAATATAAAATCTATACATTTTCGACATCATGAAATTGAATATTTGTTTAATGAAATTTATGAACATCTAGATAAATTCTCCTATAGAGGAAAAAAATTCTTTTTTTTTTTTCCTTTATATATGTGTGTGTGTATATGTATATATGTGTATGTATGTATTAACATATAGAATGTGTGTGTGTGTATACACACATATTTTATTGGGTCTGCTTCTCTGGAGAATCCTGATTAACACTCCAATTAATAAACTTATACTGATGATAATAATAATAATAATAATAACAACAACAACAACAACAATAATAATACAGTTCATGTAAATAAAATGAATTCTGTTCAGACAAAAATCCATATAAATTCTCAAGTCAACAACAATACAGTTCATGTAAATAAAATGAATTCTGTTCAGACAAAAATCCATATAAATTCTCAAGTTCCTGTCATTTTAACAGTTACATTGTAAAGTTCACCAGTTTGGGTACATACAGCTATATTACAACTTATTTTTCTTGTATAATTTTCAATAATAAACTTAAAATTATATAGAGGTGATTTCAGGGATTTTGATAGATAGTATGTTAGATTTGGGGGGGCAGGAGAAAGGGTGATCCATCATTAAAATGGGTCCTGAATACTCTGTTGCGAGAATTGCCAAGAACTCTTCAGGAAAAAATAGCAATCCATTCCAAATAACATGTTAAAGATTAATATTTTAGAATGCACACTTGTAGGTATAAGGAAGAGAATAAAAACATGCACAGAAGCATTGTTTATGAAGTAGAAAAACATTTGTATAACTTACCAATTTGCTTCTAACATATACAGTGTAAGGCAGATATCTGCTTTATGAAAATATTTTTTAAAAGCAATAGTAATGCGATGATTCTTTCCTGAACACTACAGCTATAGTTTTCTATGTTTACTAAATTCGTTTAATTGTAAAATCTTTTCAAGCTTGCTAAATTCAAAATCTACTATTCTTAAGTAAAACCTATAAGGGTCAGAAATTTATAAACTCCACAGAGTTTTTAGTTAAAATGTATAAATATTATACATGTACAGTACAGTAAAATATTTATCCTATTATCATTGCCCTAATTCTAGTTTATTGCAGATATAGTGATCACTGTTCATGATGAAAAGGAGTCTTGCATCATTTAAGGAGATCTCTTAGATTCTGAATTAACTGCCTAAAGATGATGGCAATCATGATGATGATGATGCTAATAATTGCTAACATTTACATAGTGTTTACTATATGTTGTACTCTGTTCTGAGTTTTATTTACATAAATAAACTAATTTATTCCTCACAAAATTCCAACAATATAGGTATTATTATTTCCATTTTACAAATGAGAAAATTGAGACACAGAGAAGCCAAATTCTCCAGCTATGTAACATACATTTAAAAATTATTTTGCCTTAATTTGTAGTATGAAACACTAGACACAACCTAACTACTTAAGAGCTAAATTATGATATAAACATGCTAGAGGACCATCCGTCCACTTAGAAGTGAAGATTATACAACATGAATAATGCTTTTGATATAATGTTGTTGTATGAAACACTAGACACAACCTAACTACTTAAGAGCTAAATTATGATATAAACATGCTAGAGGATCATCCGTCCACTTAGAAGTGAAGATTATACAACATGAATAATGCTTTTGATATAATGTTGTTATAATCAGAATATTAGATTGTATTTACACAGTGACTACGACCATGTAAAAGTCAGCTCTGCATAAAGTCAAGGGCTAGAAATGCGGTACAACCTGGCTTGGGATCAACTGCTCCTCCTCCCTTCTATGTCCCTTCGCCTTCAGTGACAAACTGAGCTAAGCACATGACATGCTCCTGTGACTCATGCTCTGTGACTCACCCCTGAAGCCCTGCCATCTGGCTTTTACCAACCACTGTCCTGGACTGGAGTCCTGGAGGCCCCAGGTTCACCACGTCCAAAGCATGGTCACCACGCCCAAAGGCTCTTCTCTTCCTCATCCTCCCCCACCTCTTCACAGCACAGATGCTTCTTTATTTACTGGTGCCTTCCTTTCTGAACCTTGCCCTTTTTTTTATCCAAAACATCATCGTCTACTCCACCTTTACCAACTCCTTCATTGCGCATAAGGATAGGACATTTTCTCATTCACCATTCATCCTCAGAATTTGGGGGAACTTCAAATTATCCTCAAAAGTGTCAGGTGTGTGGATGGTGCCTCCTGTCCAGACTCCTCCCCTTGCCACCTGAGTGAAGGAATGGCTAGACCTCAGGCTCAGACCGCTTTCCCCTCTGCCCCTTGGCAACTGCATCAATTCCAGTAACTGCAGCATTGACCTCCATGTAGATAGTCCTCAAATATAAAGCGAGCCTGTTAAGCTCCAGACCTAAGTTCTGCAGGCCAGCTAGACATTTCCACACATATGTCCTGTTGGCACCAATTCTTGTCATGTGCAAAACCCATCATCCTTCCCACAACCAAACTGGACCTTCACACTTCCCATTTCTATGGCATTTGTTTCTCTCCAGTTCTCCCTGAATGAAATCTCAGTGCCAAGGTAGTCATCTGTAGAACATAGCTCCAAACTCCATGTCTTGCCCTATCTTCAACACCTCCTCTAGGTTCTAGAAGAACAGAAACCTGTCCTTTCTCCCAAGCACACGCTAGGCTATTCCTGCACCTCTGTAATCCTACCTGAATTCAATTCATCCACGAAGTCTGTCTTTCCTGGTGACTTCCAATAAGATGTTTTCTCTACCTTTAACATTTCACAATACTTATTTTTCAGTTGTGATATGGCAGTTATTGTGTTTGACATCCTTATGTTATAGCTATTAGGTTGAACCTCATGAAATTGTTGATAATTTTGACCTATAAAAATGGTAATCCCATATAGTTCAATCAGATATTTCTTTTGGTTATATGGCCCCAAAATAGAGAGCAGCCCTCACGAAGGCAGAAGCTGAGTTCTGCCTTTCTTTTGGGTCTCCTGAGAAGCCTGAAACACTGTAAGTGTTTAAGAAATGTTTGTCAAAATAAAGACTCTTAAATCAATAACTATCTTATGCATAAATGTTTGTAAAATCAATTGTCCATAGCAATTAGTCTAACTGAATATGAAACAGCTAATTGTTTTACCAATCGGCCCAGATGGTAGAGGTGAGTAGCTTTAAAACCTGAAAGTTCTGGTAATATAAAATATTTTGATTCAAGGAGCTGTTTTAGAATCATTTATCTATGAAGAAAATATTCTTGGATTTAGAGGTTGGCAGGTACGGTGAAAAGCTTTTTAGTTGACTGAAATAAAAAAAAAAAAATCACAACACTTTTTAGCACATGCAGTTCCCTTATAAAAACAAATTGCCTAAAAGCAAAGCACAGCATTTTGTGCACAATGCGAGGTGCCTCCCCACCATCAGCAGGAGACGAAGGCACAATGACAGGAACAATTTGCATTTCTATAGCTTCTTTGTATACCCAAATTCCAAAAGCACTTCACAAAGCAGTAAATATCATCACCCAGAAGAGACAGTGATAGGATGTCGATACAAGGATGGACTCCGTGTGCCCCGACGCAGAGCCCCTTGTGCATAGCAGTGGCCTCCACACAGCTGTACACGTGAGTGCAATGATCAGTGCTGGTTAAGACAGGGGGGAAATGTATCTGTGGGGTCCTTCAATAAAACCTGAACCATCCACAGAAAGCAATAATAACTTCAACACATGTCAAATTGTATTTGCTGGCTTCCCTAACAAATTACTGGTCTCTACTTCTAAAGGTAACATTAAATTTCTCACTCTGTAGGTGATGGCACTGTTCATCAGTCACCTAACCGGTTCTCCCTTATTCCTACAAAAATCACTGCTCCAAATGAAACAGAGATTAAAAATGCATGGGCCTTTAATGGAGCTAGGAGCAGCAGGGGTGCCCCAGAAGCACTGGGGCCAGCAGAGAAGAGACGCCGCTCACTCTATAATGTTTCAGGGGATAATTTTACTGAATCTTGGAAAAATTAAATGCTAAGGTGTACTTTTGATGTGCCCAGTCTTCCTTCCCACCAGCTTTGGAGCTGTGCGATTGTGATCCTGGGAAGGGCCCTGAGTCCTCCTGTAGCACAGGACCGCAGCCACTGAGTCCATCCTCCAGGGGTCACAATTGGGTTACAAATTCCTCACAGTGCAGGCACTGAGCAGCCTGCTTTGGAACAATTTATTCGAATCCTTCTTCATTAAGATTCAAATGCAATAAGTAAGGTAGAAATTGAACAGACACAGAAAGTGTTCCTCGCTGCTCCTGTAGTCAGTAAACATTTATTCACTAAGCCCAGCTCCTGTGTTCTGTCTGCGTCTCTCTCTCTCCCACAGTAGTTCTTCCAATCCTTCCTGCTTGCTGTTTCAATGCATAATTAAGAAGGTCACAATTAATGAAGCAGTGTGGAGTGAAGTTCATGGAATCCCCAGGCGCTATTTATTCTATTAGATCTCAGGCATGAATGTCAGAGTGGCAGCGGAAGCGGCCTAAGCAAAACGGGCTGGCTGCCGCCGGGGGATGGTCCACCAAGGGAGACTCACCTGCACCGTCAAGTCATTCCTAAGCTCCTTCCCTGCGAAGATCACACGCAACTGGTCAGCTGGAACCCCCTGTCGCTTAGCAACCACCTCCTTGAGCTGGGAGATGCTGGTGTCAGAATCGACCTCCACTGGGAAACCATGGCTGGAGTTGAACCTGACGAACACTGTCCAAGAAAATTGGAAGAGAGAAATGGAAGTGAGCATTGATCGAAGTCATGAATGGCAACAGCAGCGTTTCCGAACCGCTTTTTTCTTCCACTTATCACAAACATCCTAATACTACAGAGCAACATTTGGGAAAAATGGAGCTTCACCATGGGATGTCCCTTTCACATATTAGTGAATGAGCCATAAACCAAAATTGCATTCTGCCTTTGACATCCTTCCTGGGAAACAGAGGGACTCAAGCGGAATGCTTGCTTGACAGGAATTGTAAGATCTCATGAGTTTATAGAAGAGACTCCGCTCTGACAGCTTATGCAAACTCATACTCCCTCCACAGTGCCCCACTTAATAAAAATCAAAGGCAATATGTTAGCACTCAAGGCACAGCAGTAGAAAAAATTCAAGCCACTTTATAGACTAGAGTGAAAACCCACTTTGGGCTATGACTAAGAACCCTAAGCTTTGGTGGTCCTGGCCAAAATGCCCCACTGGGTCTATGGAGACAATCACTTGCCTTTTCTTTTGAAACCTGTGATAACATTTCTCTTACTGGAACTGCTCTTCCCCATGAGACCCAGGTTAGAACCACACGGTCTCTAGCACTGCGTGTTCTTACTTCAGTTGCCACCTCTTCAAGGTCTCTCAAGCCTGTCCTTTCCTTTCCATTCCTCCTCTCACTCCTCCAAGTCAGGATCTCATTAAATCTTGCCTAGATTCTTGCAATAGCCTCCCATCTGGAGTCCTGATCCACTCTCTTCACTTCCAAAATGCTCTACACCATTCTGCAAAATAACGCATACAGAGCTCTGACCGTGTCATACCACTCAAATCCTTTAAAGTCTCACACTGTCCTCTGGAGAGAAAACTCCAAGACCCCTCTCTTCTGGCACAAACCAATATTCCAGCATCTTCCCTATTAGTCCACATGTGTACTCTGCTAAATAAATGCTCCCAGAAAACACATCAGGGAAAACTACTGCACCCATCTCTTGCCTTTAATCAGCCCCTCCTTCTTTGCCTCTTCCCACTGAAATCCGGTAAACCTTTGTTGCATCTCAAAAGTGACCTTCTCCACAAGATCTGGCAAAAAGCTGCCCTTGCCTATTCAGGGCTCCGTTTACTACGCACGCTTGTAATACTTGCCACATTCCTCAGCACAGCACAGAGGTGGAAAGTGCCTCCTTCAGAATTGGGAAGACCTCTGCACCGATGCCTGTTTGCTCCTTTGTCAGCTTAATAAGCTGTGGATGAACAGATCTTTAAGCCTCAGTTCCCTAATCCTGAAAACATGAATGAACTGTGGATGATGTTATATGACACATTAAATTATATTTAGAGTACTTACAACCATTATATAGCACCCTTCAAAAGTAATGAACATCTATATTTGTCTTAGCTGTTTTTGGTATACATTTTACCTTCTTTAAAAGATAATAAACTCCTCAAGGGCAGATACTGTCCTTTATTTGTTAAAGGNCGGGAGCGCCACCGCGCTCCCAAGCGGCGCACTGTAGCAGTGCGCCACCAGGCCGGCCCGAAAAAAATTCTTATATACAGTGAGCAGTTATATTTTATTTTCTATTTTGCAAGTCAAACTTATTATTACAAAGAGAATACAAATAAAATAATATTACTCTACCTTTACTAAATATAACAAGATTTCTCATGTCTTGGCTGTTAATTTTATGTGTCAACATGACTGAACCATGGTGTGCCCCAGCATTTGGTCAAACATTATTCATGTGTGTCTATCAGAGTGTCTTTGAATGAGATTAACATTTGCATTGGTAGACTGAGTAAAGCAGATCGCCTTCCCTAATGTGGGTGGGCCTCATCTAATCCTCTGAAGGCCTGAATAAAACAAAAGGGCTGACTGTCCCACAAGTTAGAGGAAATTCCTCCTGCCTGACTGCCTTCGAGGTAGGGCATCATTTTTTCCTATCTTCAGACTTGAACTGAAACACTGGTTCTTCTGGGTCTTGAGCCTACTGGCCTTTGGACAAGAACTATACAATCAGCTCTCCTGGGTGTTTCAGCTTGTGGACCGCACATATTGGGACCTGTCAGCCTCCATAATCATGTCAGACAATTCCTTATAACAAATCTCTTTAGGGGTGTGTGTGTGTGTGTGTGTGTGTGTGTGTATATGTGTGTGTGTATATGTATATATGTGTATGTATGTATTAACATATAGAATGTGTGTGTGTGTGTGTATACACACATATTTTATTGGGTCTGCTTCTCTGGAGAATCCTGATTAACACTCCAATTAATAAACTTATACTGATGATAATAATAATAATAATAATAACAACAACAACAACAACAATAATAATACAGTTCATGTAAATAAAATGAATTCTGTTCAGACAAAAATCCATATAAATTCTCAAGTTCCTGTCATTTTAACAGTTACATTGTAAAGTTCACCAGTTTGGGTACATACAGCTATATTACAACTTATTTTTCTTGTATAATTTTCAATAATAAACTTAAAATTATATAGAGGTGATTTCAGGGATTTTGATAGATAGTATGTTAGATTTGGGGGGGCAGGAGAAAGGGTGATCCATCATTAAAATGGGTCCTGAATACTCTGTTGCGAGAATTGCCAAGAACTCTTCAGGAAAAAATAGCAATCCATTCCAAATAACATGTTAAAGATTAATATTTTAGAATGCACACTTGTAGGTATAAGGAAGAGAATAAAAACATGCACAGAAGCATTGTTTATGAAGTAGAAAAACATTTGTATAACTTACCAATTTGCTTCTAACATATACAGTGTAAGGCAGATATCTGCTTTATGAAAATATTTTTTAAAAGCAATAGTAATGCGATGATTCTTTCCTGAACACTACAGCTATAGTTTTCTATGTTTACTAAATTCGTTTAATTGTAAAATCTTTTCAAGCTTGCTAAATTCAAAATCTACTATTCTTAAGTAAAACCTATAAGGGTCAGAAATTTATAAACTCCACAGAGTTTTTAGTTAAAATGTATAAATATTATACATGTACAGTACAGTAAAATATTTATCCTATTATCATTGCCCTAATTCTAGTTTATTGCAGATATAGTGATCACTGTTCATGATGAAAAGGAGTCTTGCATCATTTAAGGAGATCTCTTAGATTCTGAATTAACTGCCTAAAGATGATGGCAATCATGATGATGATGATGCTAATAATTGCTAACATTTACATAGTGTTTACTATATGTTGTACTCTGTTCTGAGTTTTATTTACATAAATAAACTAATTTATTCCTCACAAAATTCCAACAATATAGGTATTATTATTTCCATTTTACAAATGAGAAAATTGAGACACAGAGAAGCCAAATTCTCCAGCTATGTAACATACATTTAAAAATTATTTTGCCTTAATTTGTAATATGAAACACTAGACACAACCTAACTACTTAAGAGCTAAATTATGATATAAACATGCTAGAGGATCATCCGTCCACTTAGAAGTGAAGATTATACAACATGAATAATGCTTTTGATATAATGTTGTTATAATCAGAATATTAGATTGTATTTACACAGTGACTACGACCATGTAAAAGTCAGCTCTGCATAAAGTCAAGGGCTAGAAATGCGGTACAACCTGGCTTGGGATCAACTGCTCCTCCTCCCTTCTATGTCCCTTCGCCTTCAGTGACAAACTGAGCTAAGCACATGACATGCTCCTGTGACTCATGCTCTGTGACTCACCCCTGAAGCCCTGCCATCTGGCTTTTACCAACCACTGTCCTGGGGATCGCAACCCTCAGTGTCGCGCCCGTACCGGACCGGGACCGGCAACGGGATCGCAACCCTTGGCGCCGCGCCCACCCCTCGCTCAGCCAGTGAGCGGGAACCGGTCTGTATGTGGGATCCGAACCCTCGGCGGGAGCACCACCACACTCCCAAGCGGCGCACTGTAGCAGTGTGCCACCGGGCCGGCCCTTAACTAGTATTTTTTTTTTTTCCTTTTTGTCTTTTTTCGTGTCCGGCAATGGACCGCAACCCTCAGTGTCGCGCCCGTACCGGACCGGGACCGGCAACGGGATCGCAACCCTTGGTGCTGCGCCCACCCCCCCCCCCGCC
>NW_007727552.1:81211-85708 GCF_000696425.1 Galeopterus variegatus
TGGCTGAGCGAGGGGTGGGCGCGGCGCCAAGGGTTGCGATCCCGTTGCCGGTCCCGGTCCGGTACGGGCGCGACACTGAGGGTTGCGGTCCATTGCCGGACACGAAAAAAGACAAAAAGGAAAAAAAAAAAATACTAGTTAAGGGCCGGCCCGGTGGCACACAGCTACAGTGCGCCGCTTGGGAGTGGGGTGGTGCTCCCGCCGAGGGTTCGGATCCCACATACAGACCGGTTCCCGCTCACTGGCTGAGCGAGGGGTGGGCGCGGCGCCAAGGGTTGCGATCCCGTTGCCGGTCCCGGTCCGGTACGGGCGCGACACTGAGGGTTGCGGTCCATTGCCGGACACGAAAAAAGACAAAAAGGAAAAAAAAAAAATACTAGTTAAGGGCCGGCCCGGTGGCACACTGCTACAGTGCGCCGCTTGGGAGTGTGGTGGTGCTCCCGCCGAGGGTTCGGATCCCACATACAGACCGGTTCCCGCTCACTGGCTGAGCGAGGGGTGGGCGCAGCACCAAGGGTTGCGATCCCGTTGCCGGTCCCGGTCCGGTACGGGCGCGACACTGAGGGTTGCGGTCCATTGCCGGACACGAAAAAAGACAAAAAGGAAAAAAAAAAAATACTAGTTAAGGAGGAAAAGGTTCTTTTGGTATATTTTGAAATAGATTTTGTTCGACACCTATAAAAGCAGAGGGGAGGACATAAAAATGTGCTGGAAGCCCCTGTGGGGTGTTCACAGCATCCTCAGCTCAAAGACCAGAAGAAAACCAATTGGTCAGATAAGGCACAGGACAAGTCATGAGCTGTAAAGGACAAAAGCTATGGTCCCAGTGCTAAACTTGATTTTCTGGTAGTGCAAATAGATTTTCGTAAAAAAAGCAAAATACAATAGGGGGAAGTATGGGAAGAAGCAGCTGGGAAACACACAAAAGCTACTATAAGACAGGATAAAAATTCCAGGATATGCTAATTTGATGGGTTTTCTACAGGGGTTCAAATCATGGGACTTCTACTGCCAGAATTACGAAGAAAAATAAAGGAAACAAACAAACAAACAAAAAACTACAAAAACCATTCAAGATAATCCTGTATAGTTATTCAAATCATTAGTATCTAACAGCTTTTTTCTATAAATAGGAAAATTGAAGTTTTAAAGTTTAAGTTCAATTTGGACAAATTATATAAATACTATAGAAATGAATATTTTTTTGTACAGCAAACCTGATATATAATATGAATTTATAATGGAAAGATTAACGGAACACGTAGTAGGTGTTTGGTCAAATAAAATGCTTGGATGAATAAGGACAAAGATCTTAAGAAAGTGGCCTGGTCAACAATCACATGTCATTATGTGAAAAACAGCTAGTGTTTAATGGCAGTGGCATAATCTGTGATGGGTCTCAACCTTTTCCTGACACGTGAGAAATATGTCATGTCCCATCTGTACTAGCCCCTTAGCTCCTGCCGTGATTCCCAAAACAGGACAGGAGAGAAGCACCTAACCCCCTCCCTCTACTACCTCTTTAAGACTCATAGAAAATAGAAAATCTTTAGAGCCAGGAAAAAGAAATTTGATTTGCCACTTGCTAATTTTATGACATAGGACAAGTTACCTGGTCAATGGACAAAGAGATATGATAGAGAATTTGGCTTGTCTCCATTTTCTGAGATTTAATTACATGTTAAAAGTTGGGAATACATTGTTTTAATGACAATAAATACAGCATCAGAAATAAACACCATATCAATAAACATCATCAGGAATGTGTATTGCCAATAAACACCGTAATGCACTGAGAAAAAGGTCACGAGGCACATCCACACTCATTTTCTATGTCCTCCCTAACCAGGGTTCAGAAGTCCCAGAGGATAAGGAGGTGATTGGGAGGGAAGTGACGAAGGGAACATTGGTTGATGGGTCCTTACATTTCCTTCAAGGCCTCCAGATCTTTCTGGTCTGATCAGGGTATAAATTTCTGAGCTATAACTGTGGTAGCTCTCACTCATCAAGGACTATGGTATATGATTCTGGCTGCTTCCCAAGCACTGACAGCAGTCACATGATTAGGTGGGGCCAAGTCATCCTTCCTGGGAGTGGATTCGGGTTAATCAGCATAATCACATCCTCCTTGGATTGGTTCAGTGATTGGTTCAGGGATGGGCTTAAACCAATCAGCACCTGAATTCCCCTGGTCAGTGATTGATTCTGTGGGATAGAGGTGATGTAAGGTGGACTAATCAAAGTGAAATCCAGGACAGTCAAAGGTTTGGTGAAGTTCTTTTGGATGGCATGGAATGTCATGTGAGGCCTAGACATTTTTGCTGAGAACCAAAGAAAAACAGAGCCCAGGATAGACCATTAGCATCAGCATGTGTGCGCTGGGGACAGGGTGGTTCTGCCTCATCAGAGAACACCCTGAGCTCTGTAGGAGAGTTAGCTCCACTTGCAGCCCAGTAAATATCGGGAATGCTACCCAGCAATTGTGGCATCAAAAAGTTACCCACCCTATTTCCAAAGGTTCCTTAATGACGAAGTTTCTCCTTCTCCTATGAGGGCTACCACTAAGTGTGGTATCTCCTATCTTGAAAAACAAACAAAGCAAACCAACAAACCTTGCCGTCACATTCCCTTCCAGTGACCACACCCTTTTTCTGCATGTAAATCTGTATTGATAATTTCTCAGAGTCCTGCTCTCTATTTCTTTTTCTCTCGCTCTTGTGAACAGGAGCTTGAAGACTGCTCTTGGTAGAGCAGCGATCTCCACATATCCACTCCCATCCTCACTGTCCTATTCTTAACTTATTTGGGAGACATTCAATACAGTTGGTTCCTGTTCTTACAATACTTTTTTCTCTTGACACGTGCCACTACACACTCTTGGTTTTCCCCGATACAGGATGTACTTTTGCAGCTTCATCTTCTGGACTCTCTTCCTTTGTTGGACCTGCAGATTTTGGAGTATCCCAGGAGTCTGCTTGGACTCTCTTTTCTTCTGTATCTGTGTATTCTCCCAGGTGGCTCCATCTAATCCACTGCTTTACAGCAATGGATATGCCATGAATGTCCAAATCTTTATTTCCAGACTTGCCATCTCCCTGGAACTCTAGTGCTATGGATTGAACTGTCCCCCAGAGTTCCAGGTTTTAGAGACTTAACCCCACTGGGACAGTTTTAAGAGGGTGGGAAATTCTATTATGGTAACAGAAGGATGGGCCTTGAAGAGGTAGTTAGATTGTGAGGACCATGCCCTAGTGAATGGATTAATCCATTGATGGTTTAATGGTGGTCATGGGTGTGGTTTTGATGGCTTTAGAAGGAGAGTGTGTGAAAAGCTCTCTTCCTTTGCTCAAGCCATCTGCCGGAGTCACTGTGTAGAGTCACCAAGAACAAGGCCTGCACCGGATGTGTTCCCTGGACTTTGGACTTCCCAGGCTCTGAAACTGTAAGCAATAAATATTGTTTCTTTATAAATTACCCAATTTCAGGTATTGCTGTTATAAGCAACAGAAATGGATTAACACATCTAGATACCTGTATCTACTGGCATTCAAGATCTTCTAGGTGGACGTCCAGTAGGGGCATTAAAATGAACATTCTCCTTGTACCAACCCTGTCTTAACACTCTGTATTACACCTACCCTGCTCAATCCATCAATAAGTTTTGTTAACTACAGCTAAAAATATATCCCCAATCTGTCTAACTCTCAATTTTCACTAATGTTATCATATTCTAAGCCACTGTCATCTTTCCCAGACTGCTGCAACAGCCACCTAATTAGTCTCCCTGCTTCCACTGTTTCCCTTCTATGATTCATTTCCCACAGAGCAGCCGGAGGATTTGTTTTTTTCAAATGTAAATTAGATCAAGTCACTACTCTACCCCAAACCCTCCAGTGGTTTCTCTCTGTCATTAGAAGAAAACGTTCGCTGCTTCCTCTGGTTACAAAGCCCTCAGTGATCAGCTCTGCCAGCTTCTCCAGGCTCATCTTGTACTGCTCCTTCTCACAGCCACCCTGCAAGCACTCCATGTTTGTCCCCCCGTGCGGTCTTTGCCTCTGCTGACCACATCACATAGCTATCTTAAGCATTCAGGAAGTAAAACCTATTCCAATCCCAATTTCTCACATTCATAATTTAAACCACTTGCTAAAGGAATGCAGCATATCAAGCATCAACCACAAGACTCTGCTAGTAAAAAACTGGTAATATATTTCAAGTAACTAAAATCTAGTTTAATAAATATTTACAAAATAATATGTATGTGTATTCATTTTTATGCATACACATATGAGTGTATATATGTGTGTGTGTGTATGTGTATCTAAGTTAACGAACCTATAAATAGGGGCGTGTATATATATTATATATAGTAAATATTTAAAAATTAGTCTATGATATCTTAATAGTCTAAGAAATAATATTATTTATTATTTATGATATATATATTATACATATTTATATTTTCTTTCCAATTATATAAATACATGCATAATTACA
>NW_007727552.1:86960-88843 GCF_000696425.1 Galeopterus variegatus
CCTTGAAGGACACTCTAGGAAATAGCACCATGACAACAGCTATCGGAGTAACCAGCAGGATAACACTGAAAAATTATGCCCTTGCCTCAGAGAATAGAAAGATTTCAACATGTGTGTGTGCGTGTGTGTGTTTGTGTGTGCGTGTGTATATATAGATATGCGTGTGTACACACACACATATATATGTTTTCAGAACAAAGTCAAATAGTTGAACCAATTGCCAATGGTTCAAGGTTCAAGTCCTACTTCGTTTCTTTTCTTTTTTTAGCAGCATTATTTCTTTCTTATTTTATTTTATTTTATTTTAACTTCTCAATATACAATGTAGTTGATTTTCCACGTTCCTTTACCCATTCCCTTCTTCATTTCTAAACTAATTTCATCTATAGTACTCTATTCCTCCACCCAATGCTTAGTGGTGAAAAATAAAAGCTCTAGAATCGGGCTGCATTTCTGGAATCACAGCTCAACGTTAAGTGACCTTGCATAAGCAATTTACTCTTCATTGGGTTGTCATAAGGATCCAGGTTATTATTAGCTATTATCATTTTTAAAACTATTATCTGTATCCCATAACTTAGTACCTGATTATATGTGGTCTTATATTTAACAGCTTCCTATATAATTCTTGATTTAGTAGCTCCTTACATAATTTTTGATTCCTAAAGGCCTTCTAAGTTCTTTCTGATCAGAAGCCTCGTTCGGTCTCCCCACAGTCGGTACCACCCACGGGTAAAACACAGAGGCCAGAATTTCTGCTTTGTGTAATGACTAAGTAACATGCTACCAGATCAACTCCTCTGCAGAAACCTACTACAGAATTTGGACTTTATACAAAAAGCAGATAGTTGAAAAGGCACAGAAGAGTAAACAAGAGAAGGAAGATTCTGATGGGGAAAAACTAGTCTTTTTGGCCCAAGGAAGCAAAAGACTGATTTTGGGAAACTTGCCTCTGAGGAGAGTGAGGGGAAATCCCAGAAAGAAAAGAGCCGGTAAGGGAATCCCAAAATTCTGTCTGCCCACGTCTCTGGCTGACCGCTGAACGGTGAAGGTGCATAACAGACTCACAGCAGCTGAGCTAAAGGAAAGTTCTGTTCATGGAGGTGCAGCATGACAGCCCACCCTTTGCAGGTGCACTGCACAGAGTCTGCACACAGCAACTTCCTTCCAAAGAGTACTGTCTGGAAAGAGGAACAAGAGAATCTCCACAGTGGAGCAAGCTGACAGGCACTACCTCAGCCAGGTGATCAAGGTCAGCACCGGCAGTGGTGAGTCATATCGGTAGTGTACACCTTGATGCAATGTGATGAGAATGGCACGTTTTCTCTGCAGTCTTCCTCTCAAAAACTCANAAAAAAAAAACAAATGAAAAATCATTGATTAAGGAATAGCAGGCATCCACTAACTGTTCTTGCAGGTTGTTTCTAAGTCAAAATGAAAAAGTAGGGAGAAAGCTAACTGCCCTACCTGGTAGAATAACTACACACCAGATATAAAGAATGACAACAAAAAACATATCCAGGTAAGGGAGTTGTTTAGAGGCCTCAAAGTTCCCTAAAAGGACAAGCTTCATGTGAACTTATCTCTTTCTGGTAGCTGGTGGACCTACCTTCAGCCAACAACTTGAAGCACAGGCCCTGCTTAAGGGTGCAGCCTCCATCGGTGATGTGATGTCCCATCAAAGCACACTTGAGAGCCGGGGTATAAGTGGAGCCCATCCAGGTCTGAGTCACAGATCAAGCTCAACTGGCAAAAGTTTCTATATTTGGGCTGTGTTAACGTCCCTTGTCTTGTAGCCCATTAGGGAAATGAACATGGTTTTCCTTGAAGGACACTCTAGGAAATAGCACCATGACAACAGCTATCGGAGTAACCAGCAGGAT
>NW_007727552.1:89555-117745 GCF_000696425.1 Galeopterus variegatus
AAACAATGGAGACCAGAGGTGAGAGTGCCATGTTTAAAGTTCAGAAAGAAAAACAAAAAACAAAAAGACTGTCAATGCAGAATTCTATATCCATTGAAATTATCCCTCAGAGATGAATTCAAAATAAAGATATTTTAAGATAAACATAAAATTAAGAGAATTTGTCACAAGCAGACCAATCCTACAAGAAATGCTAAAGGAAACTCTTCAGTCTGAAGGAAAATAATATACAATAAAAATTCGGATCCTCAGAAAGAAATAAGAGCATCAGAAATGCTAAATACCCAAGTAAATACAAAAGACAGTTATGTAGGGATTTTTTGCTTTAATCATCTTTTTTTTTTTCCCCTTTTTGTCTTTTTTTTTTTTTTCGTGACCGGCAACGGATCGCAACCCTCAGTGTCGCGNTTTTTTTTTTCCCGTTCAGGTCCAACCAAAATAATTGGCTCCTAAAACAAAAGAAACAAGTGTCATCAGAGAAAAATGACAGAATCCAGAATCTCCAAAAATTAGGTTCATAATGTCTGGGAAACAATAAACAAATTACCTAGCATTTCAAAGAACCAGGAAAAAAGAGCACATTCTCAGGGGAAAATAAAATCAACTGAGACAAACCCTGAGATGACTCTAATTTTGAAACTAGAAGACAAATAATTTTAAAGCAGTGAGTATTACTATCCCCAATGAGTAAAACAAAAATTCCTTTGCGATGAGTAGAAAGACAGGACAGATAAGCAGAGAAACAGAAATGATCAAGAAGAATCAAGTGGAAATTCTGGAGCTAAAACTATAATATCTGAAATAAAAAATGTATTGGATTAATTTATAACCAAATAGAGATAAGAGAGAAAAGTGTTAGTGAAGGACAGATATAAAAGGGATTTTTCTTACAAAATAAAACAGATGTTAGGGACCTAGTAGATAATATCAAATGATCTAACATGCATGTAGTTGGAATGATAAAAGTAATAAACAAACAATGGAGCAGAAGATTATTTGAAGAAATAATGCCCCAAATTTTAAATATGTGATGAAAGAAAGAAATTTACATATTTGAGATGTTCATCAAAGACCAAGAGTATAAAAATGAATACAGCCACGTCAAGGCACATCATAGTCAAACTACTGAAAGCCAAAGGTAAGCAGCAAAATTTGAAAACAACAAGAAAAGATCACTCCTCACACACAGGGTTAAAATCATGTAATTAATGGTTAACTTCTCATCAGAAACAATGGAGACCAGAGGTGAGAGTGCCATGTTTAAAGTTCAGAAAGAAAAACAAAAAACGAAAAGACTGTCAATGCAGAATTCTATATCCATTGAAATTATCCCTCAGAGATGAATTCAAAATAAAGACATTTTAAGATAAACATAAAATTAAGAGAATTTGTCACAAGCAGACCAATCCTACAAGAAATNTCTGAAGGAAAATAATATACAATAAAAATTCGGATTCTCAGAAAGAAATAAGAGCATCAGAAATGCTAAATACCCAAGTAAATACAAAAGACAGTTATGTAGGGATTTTTTGCTTTAATCATCTTTTTTTTTTTTCCCCTTTTTGTCTTTTTTTTTTTTTTCGTGACCGGCAACGGATCGCAACCCTCAGTGTCGCGCCCGCACCGGACCGGGACCGGCCACGGGATCGCAACCCTCGGTGCTGCTCCCGCCCCTTGCTCAGCCAGTGAGTGGCCGGTCTGTACATGGGATCCGAACCCTCGGCGGGAGCGCCACTGCGCTTCCCAAGCAGCGCACTACAGCAGTGCGCCACCGGGCCGGCCCTGCTTTAATCATCTTAATTTCTTGAATACATATGATTGTGCCATGTGGAGTTTAGAAGACAAAGCTATAATATGCATGCCAACTATAGCATAAAGGAAGGGGAGATGAATGTGAATCTTTTACTTTTTTTCTGAGGTGGTACAATATTAACAATAAATAGATTGTAAAAAGTTAGGAATACTCATAATTCTTAGAGTAAAATTCAAAATGAATAAAAATGTTGGCTTACAAAGCAAAAAAAAAAGTACAATGGGATTATAAAAAATATTGAAATAATTCCCCAAAAGTCAGGAAATAAGGAAGAGAGGAACAAAATAGAAGTTTAAATAGAAAAAAAAAAGTAATAAAATAGAGGAGCCAAACTCAACCTTATCAATAATTACATTAAATTTTAATGAAATAAACACTGCAATTAAAAGGCAGAGACTTACAGAGTGGATAGAGTGTAGATTCAACTGTATACTTTCTCTAAGAGTTGTACTTTAATATAAAGACACAGATAGTCTGAAAGTAAATTAATAAAAAGAACTATGCCAAGCAAAAAGTAATCATAAGAAAGCAGGGGATGGCAATACTGATAAAGTAGTCACCCCTTATCCAAAACAGATACATTTCAAAACCCCCAGTGGATGCCTGAAACCATGGAGAGCACCAAACTCTACATATGCCATGTTTTCTGATCTGATAAAATATAAACAGCACAGATATGCTGGACAAAGAAAAGATTCACATCTCAGCAGGACTGAGTAGGATGGTGCAAGATTTCATCATGCTACTAAGAATGACACACAACTTAAAACTTATAATTTTTTTTTTTTAATTTCTGGAGATTTCCATTCAGTATTTCATAGCATGGTTGACCACAAGTAACCGAAAATGCAGAAAGTAAAACCGCCGATAAGAGGAAACTACTGTATCACATAAACTAGACTCAAAGACAAAACTATTATGAGAAAAAGAGACATTTAGACTGTTCTGTCACCACTTGAAAATTTGGGAGTGACAGCTCCAAAACCACAGTCCACACACTCCCACTCCTTCCCATCTTTGAGTTGAGAGAGGTGCCTTGTACCTCATTTGGCCGCACTTGGAATGTGCAGGTAGGGCTCCAGCCTCCCAGATTAGGGACAGACAACAGGGTGAGGGCTTCCTACCTCCTCGGGAGTAAGAGACACGGAGTCTTAGAAAGCAGAAGCTGCTAAAGGCATCACCACAGCCTTGAGGCAACAGCCTTCTTTGACTTGCATTGGTCTCTCTCTCACATATGGCTGATGGACCATGATAAAATTTTTTTTGTCCTATATTCCCTTCAAAATTAAAATTCTCTCATTTACTCTCTCCCAATGTCACTCTGGTGCATTGCCACAGGATATCGAAAGAGAACAACGTGAACTATTGGTGAACTCTTTTCGCCAAGGCCCCATTAACACATATTGGTGCTCCATTTCTCTCACAGGAGGGTGAAAGTTGGCAGGAACAGTGTATTTTTAGCCATTTCAGACTGGGTTATCACCACTTGGGTTGTGTTGGGTTATTATAAATTCAGATATATAGTAAAGAGAGACAAGAGGGATGGCGATGTTTATTTAACTATCCTAACTCTTCTATCCCTTGGTATCACCAAAGAAGTTATTCCTCCTCAGACTGGGTTATCACCACTTGGGTTGTGTTGGGTTATTATAAATTCAGATATATAGTAAAGACAGACAAGAGGGATGGCGATGTTTATTTAACTATCCTAACTCTTCTATCCCTTGGTATCACCAAAGAAGTTATTCCTCCTCAGGGAGAGTCTCAGGAGATCAGAGCTAAGATTGTTGCTGGTAACACTGAACATGACAGTCCCGATTTCATCCAGGAAGCAAACTGCTGCCAAACATGATGCTAACCATCCACCTGCCCACCCATCCACCTGCCCACCAATCCATCCATCTACCCGCCCACCCCCACCCATCCATCCACCCATCCTCCTACTCACTGTAGTGTAAGAATTCAAATATAACAAGATGGCTATGAGGCCCATTTTCTTCCTTACAAATTAATTCCTACTGGCTGGCTGACTTGATAAAAAAGACTGGGTTTACCAATCATGTCAAAACGCTGGCATTTTCCATAAATTGAATAAGTTATATATGCAGCTCCAAGGCTTTGATAAAAATGTATTTAAGGTAGGATAAAAGCATTTAATTATAAATATTGTATTGGCAAAGGTGTATTGAAATGAACAGTATTTCAATTTTCCCAAACTTTTAAAAATGTATCAGATTCAACAAAATGCCTCTAAATGATAGAAAAGCAGGCAAAATTAATAGAGTTAAAAAATCTTTAGAAAATCTATTTGATACATTTCCCAGAAACTGAACAAGACAATCACTCTATATGATTATTTTCCAAGTAGGTGATTTCAAATTCTTTGTACTCAACAAAACTAAAGATGAACTCAGTTGGTTTGTAAATAGATCACTGGAATAACTGTAATGAAGAATTACTAAGTAATTTTTGTTGTATTATAACTTTGCAGATATTAAAAGAAATAATGTTGCTATAATAAAAATCCCTCCTATTCCTATATACTTAACAAGGGCTTACAACTATAAAAATGAAAAAGGAACAACGGAATGATGCCTAACCTATTTCATTCTAGCAATAAGGAATACTTGTCCACGGACACATGTTACCAATTGGAAAAATAAGCCCACTTCATCTAATTAAGAGATGCAGTTCCAATATTTTCATGTTATGCCAAAACCATCAACAAATTATTAATCCAAATATATAACTTTTATACTAAAAGTAGCACTAACAATATTACAGTCCAGTAAAACTTGTTAATACCAAGTCCTATGATACCAGGGAATTTAAAAATACAACTTGAATTTTGATTTCTATGCATGTTTTTGTTGCAGAGATGTATTTCAGGATAATGCATAAAGATATTTAAAACAAAAAATAAAATAGTTCATCCTTGTTATTTTCAGTAGTTAGGTTATATAAAGTCACCATGACTGTGAATTAGTGAATACTGAAGTATTGTTTCTAGGGGAAATACAGGGTTAGGTTCCTTTGAGCCTCTGGTCACAATACATAACCTTGTTTTATGTGTGTTTGTGTTTAAAGACAGCTTATTTAATGCATATTGTTGGTTCATTAACATTGATCTCCAGACCATCAGCACTGTGACTCATGGCCCCAATTAACCACCTCTAACACATGTATTTTCTCCATAAGGCACATCACCACCTTCTTAAACTGAGGAACACCAGACAGCACTCCAGCACTATGCTTCAAGTCCACCTCAAATAGCAGAGTCACCAATTAAAAGCTCAGAAATGCAAAATACACGACACTAAGTAGGCCTCAGAAAGGACATCTGTCTATAGCACGGGAACTGAAACACGAAAGTAGAGTGTCACCTTCGACACTTGTTCATTCTAGCTGGCAACATACTTGTTGAGCAACTCAAAATTTCCACCTTTCTGCCATGTTTGTGAACGATCTTGAAAGTGGAAGTGCTTCCAGTATTGATTTTAGGTTTATAAATAATTTTACTGTGTCAGTGAATTTGCAAATATGAAATCCATGAATAATGAGGATTGACTCTATTACATTGGGATAGAGTTCTGTGGGAGAATAAAATAGAAACAAAATCTGGAGAAACAGAAACAATATAAAATTTCTGACTATTAAAAAATGATCTTTTACATTTGTTATTAAAATGATAATAGTGAAGACAAATCATCATAGTTTTAATATCTCAATGAAAATATTTTTAAAATGCAATTGTCTTATCTAAACCTTAATATTCATAATATGACAATACTGCAACTATGTAAACCTATTGTACAACTTTTATATCAACTTAAAAATGTGTAAGGAAGTACATGGTTTCCCAAGACAAGTATTTTTATGGCATATATGAGCAAAATAGTTTGAAGAGTACTAACATAAATGGAGGCTCAAATCATTATGAGGCTGATTAATACGAAGAAATAAAAACTACACTAAACCCCAAACTTAAGAGTCAATTGGAGAAATCAAATAGCCATTTAGTTAAGCACACACAGACTCTGGGGATCTCATTGTAATGAGACTTTAGGGTTTGTTTGTTTGTTTTTTTAATCACAGTTGAATGTATCCATAGATTTTTTTTCATGGTTCTTTTTTATATAGAAAATTTTCAAACAATTTTGCATTTCTTAGTTGCTTTAATCAAAAAGATGCTTATAAGCATATGCAAGAAAAATAGTCTTGCAGACAAGAGCATCATTTTAAGGAAAAGTTAGTACTATGTAAATATATTCTACTGTTAAACATTCCTAATATATGTCTTTCCCTCCCAGAGATGGGATAGCTTGCTAGCTCTGTGAATAAAATTAATTAGCTCCAGCTTTTTCCTCCTTTTTATTTTTTAAATGGTAGCATATAAACTTTATCTCTAAAAAAAAATTGTTTTTGCTACTCATAAATTTTCCATGTAATAATAAGGTAAATTTATTTTACTAATTTTTAGGATAAAAATAAATATAATTAAATGATTTATACTGAGCAAAATTTTAAACAGAAGAGGAAGAAGTAAATGTTTTCATTATGAGCCAATATGAATTATCAATTAAATCATTAAAAATATTTAAGCTGATGTGTCCCAAAGGTGGAATCACATTACTGAAGAGTTAAAACATGTAACGCACTTGAAAGAGTGCCTAGGACACAGTAAGCACTCATTAGATTTTAGTTAGTACCAATATTGGTATAAGAAATCAACATCCTTATCTCTTCTATTGACTCAGTAGAACACTCAGTAAATGTTAGCAAATATTACCAAACAATAAAACCAAAACATATTTTCCAAAATGAATTGGAAAAAAGCTTTCTGGCAATCATCAAAATGTCTTAAAGGATTAAGATCCATTTGTAAATATGTTAAAATCTTCTCTGAAAATCTCTACAGATATGGAGAAAGTAGAATCTCATATACTGCTGGTGGGAATGCAAACTGGTGTAGCCTCTGTGGAAGACAGTCCTACAGTTCCTCGAATGGTTACACACACAGTTATCATATGGCCTAGCAACTCTACTCCTAGGTACATACTCCTGATAAATAAAAAATATGTCTACATAAAAACCTGTACATGAATGTTCCTATCAGCATTTTTCTTAATAGCCCAAAGGTGGAAACCACCCAAACGTCCATCAATTGACAAATGAATACATGTATGCATGTGGTATATCCATACAATGGAATATTATTTGGCAATAGAAAGGGATGAAGCACTGACTTATACTACAACCTGGATGAGCCCTGAAAACATACTCAGTGAAAGAAGCCAGTCACACAAGACTACATATTGTATCAATCCATTGATACTAAATGTCCAGAACAGGCAAATCTACAGACACAGAAGGAACATTAGGGATTGCCTAGGGTGGCAGTGGAGGGCATCTGGGGAGAAATGGCAGTAATTACTGAAGAGTTGGGGGCTTCTTTTTGGAGTGATGAAAATCTTCTATATTGATTGTGGCCATGGTTTAAAAACTCTCTGAATACACTAAAAACCATTAAATTTCATACTTTAAATGGGTAAATTTTATAGCATGTGAATTATATCTCAGGAAAGCTGTACCTCCCTCCCACCTCCTCCCCCCCAGAAAAACCCTAATCTTTGTATGTCCGTCACTGATTATAGTACTTGGCTAAAGACAGTTACTTTGGTAATTTAGGAATAAGTAAATGAATAAATGTGCATTCACTTCATCTTTAATGGCTGTTTTTCCTATTTTTATCCACTCTAGAAGCCTGCAATTATGAGAAGAAACTTACCAAACTTGTAAACATCATCTTTTACATTTATATGTTTGTTTTTACAATGTGGCAAAATTTTGTTGTTAAATATCCCACAGTAGCTGTACCTAAAAGTGCTTTAAGGACCCAGAATAGTGCTAATGGCATGAAAAAAACCAGACATATATTTCAACATTTAATGTAGAAAATCTAATTTGCTCAAATTACTCACACTATTCTAATTTCCATATGCTCTAAAGTAAGTACAACTAAGATTTAGACCTAATTGCTGGTGACATTAAAATTCATTCGATTCATACTTTCAACAAATATTTACTGAATGAGTAACTACGTGCTAGGCACAGTGCTAAAAACTGATGTCACAAAAATGAGTAACACAGCCTGCGGGCAGAGATGTTAAAAGAGAACTATGTACAAGAATATGTTGTATACTATATTAGGATTTGTACTATGTGCAACATACCAAACTTTGAGACCAGAGAAAAAGAAGTGTGCTAAAGCTGGAGGAGTTCAAAACATTTCAGAGATAAAGGAACATTTATGACTGATATAGAAAAATTAGTAAGGGCTTTCCAGGTAGAAATGTTTTTTATTGCTATAGATTAAAGTCATAGTTTAGTAATTACTCTTTTAGGGGAAAAAAAAAGTATCTTATTTGTTTTTTATTGCTATAGATTAAAGTCATAGTTTAGTAATTACTCTTTTAGGGGAAAAAAAAGTATCTTATTATCCATAATCCATAGGGTTATCAGTATATAATCCATAGGGTTATCAGTATTATAGGGTGGATGTATTTACAGTAGTGAGCAGAGAGCAGGCAGGGTCTTGTGCGATTGTGAGAATTCTGGTGGTGCTCCTTGAAACTTGTAACAGGCTAAATTTTCTATTACGCAAAAGGACAAAGCAAATAACTGATCCTTCAATATTAAGACAACATGTTAACTAAACAAAAATATCCTAGCTATCCCACACTTCAAAAGGGAAATGTCAAAATATCTACATGTTTATACTCTGAATTGAATGATATCCTAAAAGTTGTTTCATAATTATGAACTGCACACCTGAGGCCAACATTTGGTTTCCAAATGTGTACTCTTAACTAAATTGGGTATCAGGTGTGTGACAACATGGTTTCTCACAAAAGCAACTCTAGTTCAACTATGTAATTTGATGGAATTATCTGAAACACCAGGCCCATTTCATTTCAACTTTGCTTTTGACATGTGCGTGTGTGTGTGTGTGTGTGTGTGTGTGGTCTCCTCCAACATAAGTGTTAAGCTACACAGCTACACTCCCAGGGCTAAGAGGTTAATGTGTTTCTTGCCTTCTCATCATACATAGTTGTACAGGTCCATCTGTAGTAAGAACTACGTGCTTTCATATATGGCTGAGTAATTGTCAAATTTTAACACTGAATAAAAATATTACAGATCCATGAGCTAATTTTAAGGGTAACTACTCAAAGTTCAAGGTTAAGAATAGAATGCAAAATTTATTTAGTCCAGTATGTTTAAAACTCCTCATTGAACTTGTTAGTTCTTGCTTTGTTGCAGTTTCTGCCTGAGTTTGTATTAAATCACTTAAATCCCCTGGTTGCAGTTTCTTCCATTATTAAATGAGGATAATGCTTCTAACCTATTTCAAATGACTGCATATCAGGAAAATACAATTAAAATTATGGTAAAGATTATTTAAAGTAAAAAAAAAAATTCCATTAAATAATTGTAATATTAATATTATACAATAAAAAAAAGAACCTAAACCTTTCTGTTGGGAGATCATTCTCCATGGGTCTCTTGTCTTTCTGCAGTTTTTCCTAACTACCTCTGTGCTGGACTGTCTTTTCAAGGATATTTATGTAGCAAACTTCCTGGGAAGACAGAGGTGATGTATCCCTCTGAAGCAAAGGGCAGGCATGCTTACTGCCTGCTACAAAAGATTCAGGTTCTCTAAGCTCTGGGTTCCTCTCCTTTAACACCATCCACTGTGTGTGCAGATTTCACCTGGCCCTCTTCACATTGCCCTATGGGAACTGGGGGATGCTTGATAATGTGGCTACTGCTATTGCTGTGAGTAATAAACTACCCTCTTCCCTGATCCACCATCCATGAAACTGTGACAGGCCTGCAAGGAGGGTAAAATCTCAGACCCTGCACAGTTCCTGACACTGTCTGTCCATCGTTTCCTTGTCTTGGGCATTACATTCTCACTCTCTGAGGTGATTTTTGTTTGTATTTCTTGGCACTCCATGAAGCACATTTAAAAAATAAAATAAAAATGAACTCTGGGCTGAAATCAAATACAAGTCTTTATTTTCATCAAAGACTTTCCAGGCAATGTTTAAGCTTTGAAAATGCTTATATTAACAGCAAGCACTTTCAACAAAAAGAATTCTAACAATCGTGATGCCTTATATGTAACTTAGAAGAAAGAAAATATTGTGTTCCTTTTTATTTCAAAAATTCCCTGATGATAATTAAAAGGTGATTTTTTTTTCACACGTAAGTCTTCAATACAAATCGAATGTGTTTCTGTAAATGGGAATCAGGTATCCATTATCACATAAATATAGATATATTGAGTAACTAAATAAATTAATTTTGCAAACCACTCTGTAGTTCAGTGATAAAGCATTTCATTCACTTTTTCCAAGTTTTTAATCATTTCTAATAAAACTTTTTTCCTTCTTAAAGAATAGAACCTTGATTTTAAAAACATCTAGATATTTTCCCCAAATAATATAGCACTCATACGTGTAGTACAGCAAATTTTCAAAGCCATGTCCTATTGCATTAGAAATTTGTCTACAAATGCATGTTTTCTTTTTTAGTTTTATATATATATTTTTTGGTGGCTGTCAGTGCTGGGATACAAATGCATATTTTAAAAGCTTCCTCCTCCCCCTTATTAGTAAATGTTAATTTATTTGTCACTCCACTGAACACACTGAGAAAATCAAGAGGCTAGCCTTAGAGCCAGTGATCTCATGGCTGCTGGTGTGTCCAGGGCATGCAGTAGCTTTCACATTGGGCAACGTTCTCCATCTGTGTAACATGGTCATATTCTGCAACACCTCACCCCAACTGAGAAGACGCTTACCTAAAAACTCACAGAGCTTGTGAAAGCTTCTCCAAAGATTATTTTAGCACCAGGTTCATTGCAGATTAACCTGTCTTCTCAGACATTACTTCTATAAATACAGCGAAGAAAAAGCAGTGGATTGGTCAAATCATCCAGGTCCAAGCTTTCGTGCCACTCTAAGAAGTGGGTTAGATTATCTCATCTAGTCCTTGTTTGACATCATTAAATTTATTATCTGATTTTTGTTGCTGTTTATAGAATTACCCCTTATTTTCCTTCAGTTTTAAATTCCTCAAACAGTTTGGAGCTCACCTACAAGTTGGGCATTCAGCTTAACAAATTTTCTCTTCTTATGAAAGATTTACCTGCTATAATAGCAATTCTACACCAGCCTTTGAAAGAAGGTTCCAGAAATTTTACTATGCTTTTCATTTTGCTACAACAGTATGAGTTCACATTATTAATTCACAAAAACTTCTTATTTTCTTTCAGAAGTAGATGGATCTCATTATTATAATATAATTTTCACACTATTAACTACAATTTAGTGGGTTTTATTATACTGAGTTGTACAATTATCACTACTACCTACTTTCAAAATATTTTCATCACCTGCTCAAAAAAATCCCATACCCACCAGTATTCAATCTCCATTATTTTCTCCCCCCAGCCTCTAGCAACCATTCATTTACTTTGTGTCTTTATGGATTGGTCTATCGTGTGCACTTCATATAAATGGATTCATAGAATACATGGCCTTTTGTGTCTTGATTATTTCACTTAGCATGTTTTCATGAGGTTCATCCATGTTATAGCATGTATCAGTACTTCATTTTTTTGGCTGAACAATACTCTATCCTATTAATACACAATGTATTAATGTATCCATTTATCGATTGATGAACATTTGGGTTGATTCTACTTTTTTGACTATTATAAATAATGCTGCTATGAATATTTTGTGTATAAGTTTTTATGTGGACATATGTTTTCATTTTCCTGGCTATATACCTACGAGTAGAATTGCTGGGTCATACGATAGCTCTATGTTTAACTTTTTAAGGAATGGCCAAACCCTGACTGATCTTCAGTGTAGTGCAAAAGTGATAGTTTCATACAATTACTTTTCAGGCAGGGTTCTGTCAAATGAGCTACATCAAGTATATTAATTTGCATTTTTATGGCACAGACTCTTTCTTTTTTTTTTTTGACCGCTAAGGGGATTGCAACCCTCAGCACAGTGTGGTCTGCACCAGGCTCAGCCAGTGAGCCTACCGGCCATCCATGCATAGGATCCGAACCCGCGGCCTCAGTACTCCCAGCGCCACACTCTCCTGAGTGAGCCACGGGGCTGGCCCCACAGACTCGTATTTTAAATAAGCACCTAAGTATGTCCTACAGTTTTTGGAGTGAAGGTTGATGCTTATTAACAATTATTACTAGTGATTCGGGTAATGTTAACAATCTTTACTATCAGATTCACAATGGGAAAAATGGTCTTGTGGTTATGATTCTCAATTATTTCTCTGCTAAATTTCATTGATTATTTTATATGTTTTTAACTGAGTTCAAGACTAAGGTTCACCTTTCTGTATTTAACCACAAATCTGTGTTCTCATTTGAAAATATAACTTAAAAAAATTACACTTTGAAAAGCTAAAAGAAGAATGACACTAATGTCATTAATGTCACAAATTATGTGTACTTGAAAATAAATCTGAAAGCACAGTACAGCTAGAAGTCAAAATAACTTTAGGCCTAAGATTTTTTTTTTATATTGGTTAAATATACGCAATACAAAATTAATCATTTGAGCCATTTTAAGTATATAATTCTGCGGTATTAAGGGCATTTACGCTATTGGGCAATAATCACCACACCCATCTCCCGAAATTTTCGTGTTTAATGGGGACAGAGTTTCAGTTTGGGAAGATGAAAAAGCTTGGGAGATGGATAGAAACTCTGACTCAATTGAACACTCACTCCCCATATTCTCTCCCCTTAGCCCCTGGCAACCACCATTCTACTTTCTGTTTTATGAATGAGTATTCTAGATACCTGACTTATGTGGAATCAGACCATATTTGTCTTTGTGACTAGCTTATTTCACTTAGTATAATGTACTCAGTGTTCATCCATGTTACAGCAGGTGACACAATTTCTTTCTTTTCTAAGGATGAATAATACTCCGTGTATGTATGCACCTTACTTTGTTTATCCATTCATCTGCTGATGGGTACTCGATTGCTTCCACCTTCTGGCTATTGTGAATAATGCTGCTATGAACGAGAGTGTTTAAATACCTGTTTAGTTCCTGTTTTCAGTTCGTTTAGGTATATACCCAGAAGTGGAACTGTGACAATTCTATGTCTAAACTTCTGGGGAACGACCATACCATTTTCCACAGTGGCTGCACCATTTTACATTCCTGTCACAGTGCACAGGGTTCCAGTTTTCCACATCCTCACCAACACCTGTTTTTTTTGTTTGCTTGTTTTGTTTGTTTGTTTGTTTTGTTTTTTAAATAACAGCAATCCCAATGTGTGTGAAGTTAGGTCTAATTTATTTTTCTTCCAAATTTTATTTTATTTTGTCAATATACAATGTGGTTGATTATTGTGGCCCATTACCGAAATCTCCCTCCCTCCACCATCTCCCCCCTCCCTCCCAACAATGTCCTTTCTGTTCACTTGTTGTATCAACTTCAAGAAATCACAATTGTTATGTCTTCTTCCCTCCCCCCATCCCCGGATTTTTGTGTATTTATTTATTTATTTTTAGTTCGCACAAGTAAGTGAGAACATGTGATATTTCTCTTCCTCTGCCTGGCTCATTTCACTTAATATAATTTTCTCTCGATCCATCCATGTTGTTGCAAATGGCAGTGTTCCATTCCTTTTTATAGCTGAGTAGTATTCCATTGTGTAGATAGACCACATTTTCCATATCCACTCATCTGATGATGGACATTTGGGCTGGTTCCAACTCATAGTTATTGTAAAGAGTGCTGCGATGAACATTGGGGAACAGTTCTACCTTCGACTTGATGATTTCCATTCTTCTGGGTATATTCCCAGCAGTGGGATAGCTGGGTCATATGGCAGATCTATCTGCAATTGTTTGAGGAACCTCCACACCATTTTCCATAGAGGCTGCACCATTTTGCAGTCCCACCAACAATGTATGAGAGTTCCTTTTCCTCCACAACCTCACCAGCATTTATCATTCATAGTCTTTTGGTTAGCCATACTAATTGGGGTGAGATGGTATCTCAGTGTGGTTTTGATTTGCATTTCCCAAATGCTGAGTGACATTGAGCATTTTTTCATGTCTATTGGCTATCTGTATATCTTCCTTTGAGAAATGCCTATTTAGCTCTTTTGCCCATTTTTAAATTGGGTTGCTTGTTTTTTTTCTTGTAATGTTGTTTTAGTTCCTTGTATATTCTGGATATTAATCCTTTGTCAGATGTATATGTTGCAAATATTTTCTCCCGCTCTGTTAATTGTTTCTTTTGCTGTGCAGAAGCTTTTTAGTTTGATATAATACCTTTCGTTTATTTCTCCTTTGGTTGCCTGTGCGTTTGGGGTCATATTCATGAAGTCTGTGTCCAGTCCTACTTCCTGAAGTGTTTCTCCTATGTTTTCTTTAAGAAGTTTTATTGTTTCAGGGTGTATATTTAATTCTTTAATGCACTTTAAGTTGATTTAAGTATATGGTATACTTTCATTCTCCTGCATATAGATATCCAGTTATCCCAGCACCATTTGCTGAAGAGGCAGTCTCTTCCCCAGGTTATAGGCTTGGGACCTTGGAAAAAGATCAGATAGCTGTAGGTGTGTGGGTTGATTTCTGGATTCTCTATTTATTCCATTGATCTGTGTGTCTGTTTTTATTCCAGTACCATGCTGTTTTGGTTATTATAGCTTTGTAATACAGTTTAAAGTCAGGTAGTGTTATGCCTCCAGCTTTATTTATTTATTTTTTGCTCAGAATTGCTTTAGATATGTGTGGTCTTTTGTTATTCCATATAATTGTCTGGATAGTTTGTTTTCCATTTCTGAGAAAAATGTCATTGTAATTTTGATGGGGATTGCATTGAATCTGTAGATCACTTTGGGTAATATGGACATTTTCACAATGTTAATTCTTCCAAGCCAAGAGCATGGGACATCTTTCCATCTTCTTGTGTCCTCTTTAATTTCTCTCAACAGTGGTTTGTAGTTCTCTTCATAGAGATTTTTTCACAACCTTGGTCAACTTTATTCCTAAGTATTTTATTTTTTTAGTGCCTACTGTAAATGGGCTAGCTTTCCTGATTTCTTTTTACACATGTTCACTGTTGAAGTATAGAAATGCTACTGATTTTTCTGTGTTGGTTTTGTATCCTGCTACTTTGCTGAAATAATTTATCAACTCTAGATGTTTTTTTGTAGAGGCTTTAGGCTGTTCGATATATAGGATTATATCATCCGTACTGAGGTTGTTGGATGGACTGTTCTGTAGATATCTGCCATGTCCAATTGGTCTAGAGTATTGTTTACATCTTGTGTTTCTCTGCTAATTCTTTGCCTAGTTGATCTGTCCAATATTGACAGTGGGGCATTCAAGTCCCCTGCTATTATGGTATTAGTGTCTATTTCCTTCTTTAGGTCTAATAGAATTTGTTTTATAAATCTGGCTGCTCCAACATTGGGTGCATATATATTTATGATTGTTGTGTCTTCTTGATGGATCAATCCTTTCATCATTATGTACTGGCCCTCATTATATCTTTTTATGGTTTTTAGTTTAAAGTCTATTTTATTAGATATAAGAATAGATACTCCAGCTCGTTTTTCTTTTATGTTTGTATGGTAAATCTTTTTTCCATCCTTTCACTCATTGTCCATGTGAGTCTTTATAGGTGAGGTGGGTCTCTTGAAGGCAGCATATAGTTGGGTCCTCCTTTTTAATCCAATCAGCCAGTCCATGTCTTTTGATTGGGGAATTTAAGCCTTTTACATTGAGTCGTTATTGAAAAGTACTTATTGAATCCTAGCATTTTATTGATTTTTGTTTAAATGTCTTAGGTATCTTTTGTTTCTTTCTTTCTGATTTACTGTTTGTTTTCTGTATTTGTTGGTTCCTTGGGATGTAGATAGCCTTTTTGTTTGTTTTCTCTTCATGGATCCCATTTTTATTATACTAGTGGGTTTTGATTTTTCTTGGGTTTTTATGGCAGTGGTAGTTGTTTTTCGGGTACCGAACCGAGTACTCCCTTGAGAATTTCTTGTAAGGGTGGTCATGTGGTAGTGAACTCCCACAGTTTTTGTTTGTCTGAGGAATATACTATTTGCCCTTCATTTTGGAAGGACAGCCTTGCAGGGTAGAGTATTCTTGCCTGGCAATCTTTGTTTTTTTAGTATTTTGAATATATCATCCTATTCCTTTCTGGCTTTTAGGGTTTGTGATGAAAAGTCTGATGTTAGTCTGATTGGAGCTCCCTTATAGGTGATTTGATGCTTCTTTCTTGCAGCTTTTAAGATTCTCTCTTTGTCTTTGAGTTTTGCCAATTTGACTATAACATGTCTTGGAGAAGACTTTATGGGTTGAATACGTTTGGGGATCTTTGAGCTTCCTGAATCTGAAGATCTGTGTCTTTTCCAATAACTGTGAAGTTTTCTGCCACTATTTTGTTGAATATGTTTTCAATGCAATCTCCTTTCTTCCTCCCCTTCTGGAATACCCATGACTCAGATATTTGAGTGCTTATGGTTTTCTGATATCTCTCTTAGATTTTCTTCAATGCTTTTAATTCTTTTTTCTTTTTCTTTTTCTTTTTTTTTTTTTTTTTTTTTTTCGTCTGCCTGTGTTTTTTCAAACAGCCCATCTTCAAGGTCAGAAGTTCTCTCTTCTACTTCTGCAAGCTTGCTGGTTAAACTCTCTGTTGTGTTTTTTATTACACTGAATGAATTCTTCAGCTTGGCACGCTCTGCTACATTCTTTTTCAGGGCATTGATTTCCTTGTACATTTCTTCTTTCAGGTCCTGTATACTTTTCCTCATTTCACCATGTTATCTAGCTGAGTTTTCTTGTATCTCATTTAGTTCCTTAAAATTATCACTCAAAATTCCTTGTCAGACATTTGAAGGGCTTCTTGTTCTATAGGATCTAGAGCTTGAGAGTTATCACCCTTTGTTGGTATACTTTCTTGATTTTTCATATTTCTGGTATCTTTCCTTTGATGTTTAGTCATTGTGGCAGGGGGTTTCACAGTCCACTCGTTTGACACTATTGTCTGGCTAGGATGTTGTTGGGGTTGCCAATTTGGTATGGCTACCTCAGTGTCTGCTCAGTTGACCACTAGTGCCTTGTGTGTGTGGTTGCCTCGGGTCTTGGGTCTCTCCAGGGAGCCGCCTCTCTGGTCAGCATGTACTTGGCCAGGCTGCGGGGTCACGCACCAGCACCACAGGGCGTGTGGTCTCTGCTGAGCTTCCACCTCCCCTGGTGGACGTCACCCTGCTCTGTGTGCACTTGACTGGGCTTGGGATGGAGTCTGGTGGCGGCGGTGAGGCCTACCTGCTGGGTCGCGTGCCGGCACTGCAGGGCAGTTAGGCCTAAATTTTTAAACTGGCATTCCACAACACAAATATATGTGACATTTTGGTGATTTGTCACAGCACTGTTTGGGTTTGTGTATACATATAAGCATGTGGAAAATTAACATTATGAAATTTTTTTCTGTAAAAGCTAGCTACATAGTCTTGCATAAACTTAAAGAAAAATCACACAGTCCAGCTTGCTACCAGGCTCAGCTTTGTGGTACACTGCACGTAGCATAATCTGTTCTCTCTGATGAAATTCACCTTTAATTTCAATATTAAACTATACTAGATTTAAAATTACTTGGTTTCTGATAACAGCAAAAATAAATTCTTTCACCAAATGAAACAAAACTATTTTGATCCCTTATTTTTATGAATTAAAAATCCAGCATGTGATTGTCTGGCTTAGACATGCCAGGTGTTATCGTTTTAGCTTGATCATGGGTGTGGCAGCACCTTTTCAGGCTGCAAAATTCAAAAAATCATGTTATTCATGGTTTTAAGTGTTTTTATGATAATGACCTAAAATTTTTTTATCTCATTATTTACTATAAGCTGCCTCCGACAGTAAAGAGAGGAGGAAAGCTTTGGAGGAAAGAAAGAAAGAGGAAGAGTAGAAAGGAAGGAAATAGTTCAAGAAACTTTTCAAAACAAAAAGACAACTTCAGGCCTGTAGCTTGGGATACCTTGAGAAAGAGAAGGCAGTTGAAGTGACTGGCAACCCAGGAGCGGTGGTGATTTGGCTTTCACGACTTTGGGCACAGGGTGGGCTATGCAGGTGATGGGGCAAATTCAGACGTGTAGTAGGTACTATGACCATACCACCCCATACTTAAATAGAATACCTTTTTAATATCGTGATTTTTTTTCAATATCTCCACTTCATCACACATGTTGGCATTAGATCCTTAACTTATTAATTCAGGTTCTTATAAATTCATGCATGCGATTTGAAACTAGTGAGGGAAACAGATTTCTGAGGATCATATTTTTCTGACCTCTTCCTCGTATAAAGAGATGGTCACTCATTTAAATATAAAGAGTACAGATGCATGGCGCTTAATAGAGTGAACACTATTTTCAGGCTGCAATATACCTGTTTGTGTTTTCATGTCTGGCATAAATAGTGTCAGTAAAAACATTGATCAAAGGAATAAAATTCTAATAATATGTCAGAGGAAGCAGATTAAACAAATGACCTAGGTGTTCCAAAGACATTAACATGCAAAATAATTCTTTTCTGCAGGTATTACTTAGCTAAATGATGTTATTTCTTTATAAATTTCAAAAGAAAATAGGAACTGATAATGTTATATTAATTATAAAATAATGTCAAGAGGTAATGGCAGGTAAAAAATTGAATGCTGACTTCACCTGCACACACTGATATAGAAATTCTGTCACCATAAAACATATTAAATGAAAATTTAATCATGGCTAAATTCCTTGATAGGTTTCATGTGCCCCTGAAAATCTACTGAAATTGAGTTCAGAGGAGGGTATACAGTGATATTTAAGAATTTAACAAAGTTATCTGAAGAACATCACACTCAAGCACTCAGATTTTAGTCTCCCTCTCTCTTCCTATCTGCAACCCTAGATATATGGTAACTAATATATCTTAATGCATTTCTGTATATCAATATTTTTATTATGTTCTTAAGTTGACAACTTCAAATAATAACTCATGCTGAAATAAAATTCCAGAACCACCAATATTTTTCTTTTCTTGACATACTTGCAGAAATATATTTTTTTTATGTTTATAACAGAAGTCCATAGGAAAAAAAAAAAGCATGCCCAGCTTATTATTTCTGGATTGATTGCAGAAATAGCTACTACCCTTTTTGATGATGTGGAAGTTTATACTTGTATTGATGAAGCAAAGGCCGTGATAAATTACTTTAAGAAAACAACACTTTCCGTTGTTTTTCTCTTTTCCTTACGGCTTTTGTTATGGAGTGAAATGTGCTTGCTCTCATCTTTAGGAGGCAGAGTGGTCATTTGTAGAACAGTTTGTGCATACTAACATTTAATATTCACCTGTGCCCCAGGCATTATATTGTTAAGTTTGAATAAAAATTGACATGTCACTTTTTTTTTATATGACATTGTCTATACTGCAGAATAGATACCACTACACCCTTTGCTTTCCATTCATTTTTCCTTTCTAACACTATCCAACTATCTAAATGCTTGGTGAATTTGGCTAACTCCTCATTGTTACATAAGGTAACTAAGAACCATTTGTATGTACTGTATATACTGGTTACCTTGTTTCAAGAAATAAGCAGCTAATAAGCCATCTCCCAGTTTTATCTCCAACTTCCAGCAGAATCATAGGTAACATAAATGAGGAAATCTGGTAAATAAAAATATACTGAACCAACTGTTAGGAATTATTCCCATGATTCTATGACTACACTTACTTATTAATATTACAAGTCTTTGCTAAAATAGCAACTTCTTGTGGAAGCCCTCTCAAGTGAGCCATTTAAAAATCACCAACAATCCCCTCACTTGGCATGCCCTAACTCTTTTCCCCCTCTTTCTTTTTCTCCACAGCATTTATTAATACTAGACGCACAACATCATGAAGACCAGGATTTGCATCTGTTTCGTTCACTGTTCTATCACCACTGTCTGGCACATACTAGCTGCTCAATAAATAGTTGCAGAATGAATGAATGGTATAACACATGCATGAAGTATGATGGATATTCATTAGAATGCTTATCAAACTTTATCCTCAATTATTTGTCATCAACGACTACCCCTTCTCCACTGCCCCTCTTCCAGTGTCCACTGAATGAATAAGTAGGACCATCAATGAATGGGTCATGCCAACAACTTAGGAGTTATCTTCAGTTTACCCCTTTCCCTTATTCTCATCATTGAGCCTTTGGTTCTGTTTCCAAAATATATCTTAGATTTTTCTACTTCTCTTTATCTCTATGGTCTACACCATTATCTCTCTCTTGAACGAGAGCAATGTCTTATCACAGGTCTTTCTCCTTAACACTATGCCTCCTAAGAGCAGTCAATGAATTTCTTGACACACGAATAAACTCATGTCACTTTCTACTTAAGACCCCCAGTGGCTTTCCATTATTCATGGAGCAAAACCCTCACTCCTTACTACGGCCTGCAGGGCTGCACAACCTGGCCGGTGTTCATCCTCCGGCCTCACCACACACCGTGCTCCAGCTACACTGACTTCTCTGTGTTTCTGGCAGCAGCCAAACTCTTTCTGGATTTCAGATCTTGGTACTTAACCTCTTTACTCTTCCCTCATGTCTTTATATGACTTGTTCACATCCTCTGGATAGAATCTCAAATGTCACCTTCACAGGCTTTCCTGTGACTACCTTAGTTAAGTGGCCTCCCCAGCCAATCTCTCATCACTTTGTTTATTACCACCCTAGTTCCTATTACCAGTTTGTTTACTTGCTAGTTTTGGGGGGGTGAGGGGAAGTGCATGCCCCAATAGGAGAGAGACTTTGCCTTTTTGTATTCACAGGGACTAATAAAATACCTGAAATATAGGAACTGCTCCAGATAAAGCAACTGAATCAATAAATATGACATGTCTCCTCACCAGAGTGTGTATCTTGTCTCAATGCCTAGAGCATAAGAGGCATGCTACAAATGTTGAAGGAAGTGAATAAGAAAACCTAAATTTTTTATCATATCATGAGTGCCACGCAGGAAGACCTTTGCTCATCAATACTTGCATACAACAACTGGACTGACAGAAAATGTTGAATTCATTCAATTGACTCATTCATTCACTTACTTTGTCCATCAAGGGCTGGAAAGAGCATATGGCAATTTGGATTGCAAGGGCAGAACAGAGAATATAATTTCTTAACTATTTGGTAATCTCATAAATGTAAAACACATAAACTTTACCAAGACATTTATAAGATTTCCCATTATATCTTTGTTTTTAACATGTAGAAATGTAGGTTGGGATAATAGCCCAGCTAACGGATTTGGTTCAATAAAATGGTTGGATGAAGAGTGTTACTATGATAGTGCTGAGTATGTTCAACTGCCTTTTCAATGTAGCAAGTATCTGTTGAGCAGCTCCTGCCAGCCAAGTACTGAGCTTCATGCTGGAACGATAAAAGAATTAAATTTGTTCTCTTATCCAGAAGAGTGCAGAAGTTTTCCAGCAACAAATTCCAGATCTCTGCCCTGTACCATTAACACTATTTTTCAATTAATACATTGAATGAATATATATACAGTATATACTAATTTTCATATCCCTTTTTATTATATCATATATTAGTATATACTCTGTATATATTCATTATATATGAGAATTGATATATGACATATGTCATCAATATCATATGAGAATTATAGAAAAAGAAAACACAATTAATAAATAAATCAGGATCTAAGAGATGATACCTACCTAGAAGGCCGGGATGAACTCTTTAAATGAAATTTAATTCTAATAAAGGTAAGGAAGCTCCTACTCTTGAACCCAAAATACTAACTACATATTTACAAAGTGGGGGCAATACAGAATATAGCTACATACAAAAATTGCTCAGAGATTTTAATTGACAGTACCCCTTGTAAAAATCTATTGTGATACAGTTATTAGAGAAATTAAATTTCATCTTCTGTTGCATTTACAAGGGAGTAATCTGTCCTGTGCTGGTCAGACCACAGTCAGACTATCATATTTGGAAGTATGTATCACAATATAAGAAAATGTTCAGAGGAGGCAGCCAAGATGGTAATGATGGTCCTTGCTGCTTTAGTAAATGAAATTGCTAAAAGACAGAAACTATTGAAGAATTTGCAAAAGAGACTGGTATGTTGAGAGAATGTGGGTAAGTGGTGGAGGAGTAGGAAGCTGTTAACTGTCTTCAAATATTCAAAGAGCAGGTATGTGAAAGAAATATTAGACACATTATGTATGATCCAAGGGCAAAGAACTAGGAAACTACAAGAAGAGAGAGATTGATTAACTATAAATGAGGCCCACCTATCAGCACTGTCCTGAGAAGGAGTGAACCATCTCACAAGGACGAGTTCCCCACCAATGGCAGGTCTCCCATAGCCACTGGGAGGTCCCCTCAGCAAAGGCATCACACTAGGGAACTGAACACTGAATAGATGACAGGATTAGATGATTTCCCCAATATCTTGGCATTTTATGATATGATAAAAGGGATATGAAAATTAGTAAAGATAAATTCTCATTCACCCATCCATTCATTCATTCAGCTAATGTTTGCTGTTGCTAGGCACTGCTTTAGGTGCCATGGACGCAGCAGCAAACTTAAACAAGCAAAAATCCTATCCCCCATGAAGATTACATTCTAAATGGTTTGAGACAAAATGAAATAGAACAAAACACCAATCTCTCTTTGTGTGTAACAGGCCACTTGGCACTAGTTTGAGGTAAAGCTATGCTTCAGGCACTCATGCATTTTTTTTTAAGTTGGAAATTATTATGGATAGAGCCATTTGTTTTAGTCACAATAACGGTACTGGAATCTTTTGCTTTACCTTGCTATATTTTCCCCTTTCCTTTCTAATCTACGACTTCACTCATCACCATTGTAAAACAATTTACGATTAATTGCTTACACTGCAATTGTTAATAAAATATATTTTGCTTTTTGCTAAAGTATTAGATATCAAGATTCATCTGAGGTCTGAGTTCCTGTACATTAAAATTTTCCACTTTTAAAACTATAAAATAGATACAGCATTCATTGTTAAAATGTATAAACTATAGAGAAGTATAAAAAATAAAAGATGTATCTATTTCTGTTCTTTTTATAGCATAATCTATGCATACATACAAATACAGATTTAGACATATGTTATTCCAAATCTGGTGGCATTTTTGTCATTTTTTACTTTATTATACTATTACAATTATTAGGACACTAGTCTTTTTGTAATTGATTTAACAAATCCCTTAACTGAAATTGCCTTTGGTCTGTCTTCGGATTTAAGAAGATCCAACAAGCTAACACCCTCAAATAACACTTAATAAACATACTGTGTTGGGGACCTGGTACATAAGAATGTTAGAACTAATAAATTTCCATATTTAGTCAATCACTCGATGCATACCAAGTCAGTGATACTAGGGAATGTTTTGTGGATGGGAGTGACTACCTTCTACACAACAACAGGAAAACTCTAGAATAATACACTTACTGATTCCTTATTGATCTAGACATACCTAAAACTTACTTATAATTTTGACCTCTGACATGCCATGGAGTAAGATATTCCAAACTCTATTTTCTGTATAACTTGGTAGCATTTGAGAGAATATTTCCAAAGCTGTTTGGAACAAGGTAGAATTTGACATCCTTGGAACTTGTGTGGGTCCTCATCTAAGGTAAAAGCTCATGTAGAATCCTCAGTATGAAATGATTGCATTGTAAGGCAGCTCCCCCGTATACACCCTCTTATTGCAGCCAGCTACTCCAGAATTTGGTGACTTGGTCACAGTTATTCAATTAAGGGATACGTTCTCACACTTATTTTACATCAGGTCCTTTCTACATCAGGTCCTTCCTACTTTGGTCCTTGAAAGAAAGCACTAAGTAAATATTGTTAAACCTAATTTCTGCTCCTCATAATTGCTTAATTCTATCTCTTTCAACCCAGGAAGTCCTAACTTTTTCATGTGTATCCCCATAAAATACTAATTTCCTGGTCATTTTATCTACCCTGAAATTCTTTCAAGTCTTTCTACATTTTTACTAGGATACCAGAATTGGATATTTCAAATAGGAAAGCACTACAATTTAAAGCAAAGATTGGAAAGCAATTTCTTTTTTGTTTTCAAGTAAATGACGTCTCATATTTTATTGATATTTTAGATAAAGGCTATAAACCAAATCACTGCCTTCAGAGAGTAAGACCTGATGACTCTAAGTCTTGCTATTTACTGAACACAATTGTAATGAATTTTCTCCAAGTGCATTTTTTACATTTGCCCACATTAAACTCCATGTTAGATATAATGATTTCAAGGAATGTTTAAGCATTTGTATACCACCCACTTAATCTTCTTAGTTTCTAGAACAGTTCTGCCCAATAGAAGTATAACGCAAACCACAGATATGAGCCATGTATGTAATTTTCAATTTTCTAGTCACCACAGTAAAAAAGTAAAAATAAACAGATGACATTGATTTTAATATTTTGCATAGATCCAAAATATTCTTTCAACATTTAATCAACATAAAAAGTATTAATAAGGTGATGTACGTTCTTTTTTTCATACTAAGTTTTAAAAATCTGGTGTATATTTTACAATTACAGCACAACTCAGTTGGAACTGTCCATATATGGCTAATGGCTACCATACTGGCAGACACAGTTCTAGAACTAAGCTGTCAGGCCACATGCCGATGGAAAGTTTGGAAACAGCATAGTTTACATTCTCAGGTTACTGTATTATCAATACTTTCTACTCTTTAAATATCAAATATAAATTAATCTACTAAAAATGTCACCATAGCTACGATTTACACCAGTTTAGGTTAGTTTTGGTTTTATAATGATGAGGGAAAAATAGCTGACTTCCCACCAGTCTTTCAGATCTGTAAACCTTTACGGCAATGAAGCAAATTCTCCATCCTTCCAATAAGTTTAATTAGAACATGCCATTTTAACTCCAGGTGATTCCAGGATTGCTGATTTGTTTGTTTTATTAGTAATAGAAAGGACTTCTCCAACTCATAGACAGCTGGAAGGGTATTATACAAATGATTTAATATCTCTGAAAGAACAAAGTAAAGAAATATTTACATAACATAATACCATAGGTGAAATGTACATCTTAACTTAATGTGAAGAATGACAAAGGGGAGATAAACCAGCATAACACATTTTATTTATTTTCCAATAATACAGCCAGGACATTCCATACTCCTAACTTCTTTAACTTGTCAGGAAGAGTAACCTATATGTATTTAATTCCCTCCTGCACATATTGGATGAATAAATTGTAAAAAATATGTTTGAACATTTCTTTGTAGAAACAACCATACTTCTTTTTTAGGTTATTTAATTTTTAGTGAGAAACCACCAAATCCCATTTCAACTTAAAAAAGGTAAATAATTAAATTCCCTTTTCATGGGAAGGGAGCTATTTATTATTGTATATTAACATGATCTTCAAGCATACTGTATAAATTCAGTTTTCCAATAAGTCACAAAAAAGTTGACATAAAAGCTATTAAAATATTTGCCAATAAATCCTATTTGTTTCAAATTTTCTATTAAATGTAAATGTTGAGAGTAATATTAATACCAGATGGCTATGAGTATGTTCAAAAAAAGTTTTCAGGGCAGACATAAAACAATTTACTGGGGAAGCACATTACAAGCTCCAAAGGTTTGCTGAATTTTGCTAGTGTGATGTGAGGGTGTGACAACTGATCCCATAAAACAGGCCAACTAAGACAGAGTGCAGGGAGACCAGCTGAGGACTAGACAGCTCCTGCGGGTGCACAGTTAAGAGAGATCAGGCAGGAAGCACCCAGACACAGGTTCTGATGAGAGACAAATATCAGATGATCAGATGATTAGAGACACTGACTATCAAGCAATCAGGAACCAAGTCAGGGATAAGGCTCCCAGATACAGGATATTTCCTGTGCTGGGCCAGAGGTGGGCTTTAGGTGGGGTTTTAAGCAGACCTGTTTCCAGCAAAAAAACAAAGGAAAACAATGAAGAGACAAGAACATACTGAAACTGTCATTATTCAAAAAAAAAAAAAAATGTGCTGGGCCAGAGGTGGGCTTTAGGTGGGGTTTTAAGCAGACCTGTTTCCAGCAAAAAAAACAAAGGAAAACAATGAAGAGACAAGAACATACTGAAACTGTCATTATTCAAAAAAAAAAAAAAAGAAGAAAGAAAGAAAAAGGATGTTGAAATAGATTTTAATTATAAGAATTCCTCTGAGAATCCTTCATTTTCCCCTCCAGAAAAGAGTAAATTTAAGGTAAAGAATTATATTTACCTTCTATGCTTCATGTACTATTTGCCACTTTTCATGAACAGTATTAAAACAATTAGGTGAGGGAAAGCTTTTACTCTACACTCCCTAAGAGTAGGCAAGAAAAATTACAACAGAAAACTACTCACTGTTAGCAACAGCAAAAACCACCAACAGCCTCTAAAAAGGCACAAAGGATCTGGGTCAGCAGGGCTCAGGCGCCCAAGCGCTCAGTGTGCACTGGGGGCTCCCTGGGCACAGGGCACCTAAGAATTGCTAGAGACTAGCACGATGGGTCCAAAGCCAAACTTAAACAGAGAAGAGTTCTCATTTCAAATGCAGCCTAGGAATTCCAAGGTTGGGAAAAATGGGAGAAGCAACACAGAAAGAGGAAATAAAGGAAGAAATTAAGAGGAAAGGGGAACAAATGAGCTGCAGATATGCTGCTAGTGGGGAAGACCAGAAATGGAGAGAGGTAAAAACTATGTGTGTGTGTGTGTGTGTGTGTGAGCATGTGCAATGTGCATGTGCCTGTATGAAAATTACAACAGAAAACTAAAAAAAGTTAGCAACAGCAAAAACCACCAACAGCCTCTAAAAAGGCACAAAGGATCTGGGTCAGCAGGGCTCAGGCGCCCAAGCGCTCAGTGTGCACTGGGGGCTCCCTGGGCACAGGGCACCTAAGAATTGCTAGAGACTAGCAAGATGGGTCCAAAGCCAAACTTAAACAGAGAAGAGTTCTCATTTCAAATGCAGCCTAGGAATTCCAAGGTTGGGAAAAGTGGGAGAAGCAACACAGGAAGAGGAAATAAAGGAAGAAATTAAGAGGAAAGGGGAACAAATGAGCTGCAGATATGCTGCTAGTGGGGAAGACCAGAAATGGAGAGAGGTAAAAACTATGTGTGTGTGTGTGTGTGTGTGTGAGCATGTGCAATGTGCATGTGCCTGTATGTGTGCATGGAGGGGCACAGGCATGGGGCTGCCTGCACCACGGCACTGCCTGGATCATGTCTCTGAATGTACAAAACATCACTCTTTTCAAGGGTAGTGTTCACAACTATGTACATGTAAAATTTTTAGTCTCAAAACTTCTCTACTGTGCAAACAATCATATTGCAGACTCAAATTATGTAAGTTCATACAAAAGTTTAGTCAACCTTATTAAGCATGTTATAAATAGGTTATCGTCTTCAAGCAAAGCCAATGAGCAGAAAAAAAACAATGTTTGCTCACCTTAAAAGAGAAAAGGGGCAGGGCAAAACAAAAATAACCAGGACAGGCTGTTGGAAGGGGCAGCGACTTAAACTCTTCACTGATCCACCTCCTTAACAAGGGAAGACAGCAAACATGACACCCCAGGCACAAGAACTCGACGATGATGATAATTACAATTACGTTTTTATCATTCGTATGTAGGCCCTGTGCCAGGTGCTTTCAAGTCATTAACTGCCCACAAGAAGCCTGGTGTCTTCTTACTTGTGTACATGAGCAAAGGGAAGGTAAGAGAGATTCCCTAATTGGCCCCAAATGATACAGCAATACAAGGAGGAGTTGAGGATTAGTCCAAGTGTATCTGGTTCCAAAACTGTGCTGCCACCTAAACTGGAATCAAACCTGGGGCCTAAGTTGCAACAGCTCTGCAGGAAGGCTGTGGTCGCCCTACCGGCAGTCTAACACCTGGCGGAGAGGCAAACTGCTGGGCAAATGCAGCTGACTCTTTGAGGGGGTTAAAAAAAAATGAAAATAAAATAAAGCCAGAACATACACCAGAGAAAAATCTGGTGCTTTTTTTGCTGAAATCTCATGTAAAAGCACAATCTTTCTCCTTAATGTTTCTACAATGCTAATCTAAGGAGTTTTGTCGAGGCCTACCACACTCCACCCTGGCAGGTACCAGTAAACTATAGTGAGCCTCTCAGTCTTCAGATGGAGCAGGTATAG
>NW_007727552.1:117755-118791 GCF_000696425.1 Galeopterus variegatus
ACCCTGGCAGGTACCAGTAAACTATAGTGAGCCTCTCAGTCTTCAGATGGAGCAGGTATAGGCTGGCGGTCTTGCTCACAGTGATACTGCAGGCAATTACAAAGTAAGGTCTCGGATGAATATGTTCCCTCTTGAAACTTCCATACATGTGATAGACACACTAATGCGTGAATTTACACAAGCATTTTTGACAGCATCTATACTCCTCTAATATTGACAGAATGTTTCCAGAATCATTGGCTTACCAGAGAAGAGTCAAATTATGCAGTTGCCATACAGATCACATTTTGCTAGTCCTTTTGTTAAAAACCATCTATGTTGACCCTTTTGACTGAGAATAAAATTCCAAGTCCTCAGGTATTCAAAGCCCTTCACGATTTTCTTTTTCTGCCTACTTCTCACTGTACTTTCCCATTCCAGCATCCACTCTTTTCTCCTCTTTTTTCTGCTCTTAGCTGTGGTCTCCCCGTACTCCTCAAATACCAGCCATAATGAGCATTTTGTTTCCAGATCATGCTTTATATTCTCCTGCAATAATAATTTTTTTCAAACTGTGCATATTCTCTGGAATAACCTTCTTACCACCATTTCTCTAACTATAAAGCAGCTAATTTTTTGAAGACTCCAAATTGCACCCCTTTTATAAATCCTCTGCTGTTTGGTAACACTGAGACCCTTTTCTGTACCCCTTAGCCTCCTCTTAGGTTTTGTAGCTTAGACATCCACTGTTCTCACTAGAGTGCAGATACCTCATGCATGACTATGTTGTTGATTCACAGTGAGCTCTTCTTACCTACCACCACCTCCCATATGGGAGACATGGACGTATATTTGATTAATTTCATGAACAACTGGAGAGCTTACTCTGGGAAAAAGAGTTTCATACTGAGCTGTAAGTGGATATTGGCTTTCTGCCCTTGGATATCACCTCCCTGATTCAGGCTGTGACTCAGGGTTATTTAAAGACTAAGTACAGTTATTCATGTTGAAAGTGACTCTAACATCAAGGATGTGTTTTCTAACGCTGCTAATTCCT
>NW_007727552.1:120426-122628 GCF_000696425.1 Galeopterus variegatus
TTTTCAGATTTATAGTAGCAAATGGGCTACCAAATCATAATGAGACCATGAATTCCTGTCTACAGAATTCTAATGTCCAACGAGAGCTAAACTTAAGTCTCTTCAAAATCTGTAAACACCATCAATTATTCTGAAACTAGTTTCTGATATATTTTAAGGTTTTTCTTAAAGTTAACTCACCTTCTAAACTCTACCAGTGTTGGTGAAAAAACAAAGCACATTTATTCTTTTTACCTATAACTTTTCCATTGAGCAGAAGTCAAAGGCAGGCAGACTCTGTCTCTTGACAGTGAGTGCATTGCATTAAAATTAGTTGGCACTGTATTTGGCATCTCGCTGGGATGCACAAGGGGACATTATTTGCCGCTGTGCACCTTAGTGCCAGCTACATTTTTCATAAAATGAAGAGAGCCACTCCATTAACCTGTTCGTTCCTAAGCCATTTTACATCAAAACTTCGATTAACTGAAATAATTTTTTCAAATGAGGGCATGATTGGCTAATGACAGAGCTTTCCCTTCAAAGTCAAAGAACTATGAATTATAGGCCAATCGAGTTGTTATTTTCTGTCAAAAAACCAAATGCACTGTCTTGTGTGTGTGTCCTTGATATGGATCAATGTAGGCTTGTTCCTATTATTTCTGGAAATATTTGGATTTACTGGCACACATGAAATCCTCAGACTAAGATTATCATAACATTTATTTCAGGCTAAAAAAATACAAAAGGAGTAACCTTTGGTAGTGTGGCATTTATGGTGCCCTGCTCTGTTTTTCCCCCTTTTCTTCTGAATCTGACCTTTTCAGCACGTTTAAACTTCGGGTTCTAGTCGCCCACGGCAGGACTCACTTCCCCGACTGACTGTGTCGTCTTGGACCAGGAAAGCAGTGTGANCCCCCTTTTCTTCTGAATCTGACCTTTTCAGCACATTTAAACTTCGGGTTCTAGTTGCCCACGGCAGGACTCACTTCCCCGACTGACTGTGTCGTCTTGGACCAGGAAAGCAGTGTGATAATCTTTTCTCTGGAGACAATTAGGTTACGTCTCAGAAGCTACATACCTTAAAGGACTTTTTCAATTATCTGCATGCTTTATACAAGGCACTGTACTTACTACAAAAAATATTTAAGAGGCTTTGACTTTTTGTACTTTCATAACATTTTATTTTATGTTCATCTGTTACCCTCAAAATTAATTTTCTACAGTATTCCAACCAATACACCACCACGTAAATATTTCATCTTTTACCCAAGGAAGTACGCTGGAAGAAAATCTGCTCAAAGGCACATAAGTACCACTCTGGTCACCCAGGAAACCTATTATGACAAGTTTTGTATATGTCAAAACACACAAGACAACATCTTCATAAAATTGTGTGACCGAGAGTGCATCAGGGGATAAGCTACACACCCACAAAGACAACAAAAATACCAGCAGTAGCAGCAGCATTAACTTTAACAATGTTGGGATCAGAAGTAATTAAGTAGCTGTGGCATCTAGCATTGACTGGTTATCAATAATTTTTTTAAAGCCTTCACATTAAAAACAAGGAAAGAAAATATATATGTATATAAATTGAGTACACTACGTAAAATGAATAAATGAAAGCAGATTAGGCAATACAAATTTAGTCCAAAACCCAACTTTAAAGGAGATGGATAATAGGCTCTTAGAATCCCAAAATCTCTGTGGCATATTAGTGGAAGAGTCCTTACAGATCATTTTGTCCAATCCACCCTCCAATGTGAAAATTTCTTATACATCACTCCTGATACAGAATTGATGCAGTCCCAGCAGAAGCACTCCTGGGATCAGGGTGCTCACCAATATCATTGTTGGATTTCTCTATTTGTTAGAATTCAACCTTTAACTGATGTGTAAGAGCCAAAGACATTAGGACCCAAAAATGACTGACTGCAATTCATTAGGATTACCATAGCCTCCACAAATACTACGCTCCTCAAAATGCAAAGAGTCACTCACCAGAAGACAAAGACAATGTGATCTCTTACTCCAAGGACAATTCATCTGCCACATACATAAAACCCAGTCTCATGACACGCTAGTCTGGGTCCTACAAGAAACAGACACCAAGACCTGATGAGATGTGCAAGAGATATATTGGGGGAGACACCTGTGAAGGAAACAGGAATGGATTCTTTGGGGAGCTGGAAGTCTTCCATATTCTGTGTGTGCTGGAGG
>NW_007727552.1:123491-124853 GCF_000696425.1 Galeopterus variegatus
TGGCGGGAGATGTAGGAGGCTGGGAGAACCATCAGGCTGGGGTGGAGATCCAACCCTGCGATGGAGAGAGGGAAAGTAGAAAAGAAGGGAAAGATGAAAGAAGGGGGCTAGGGAAGGAGGGAGAGAGAGTGAGAAGATCAAAAAGTGTGATGACAATATGTTGGACAGTGTGCAGGGAAAAAGCAGTCTCACAGATCCTGGAGGCAGTGTACATTGGTAAGGCCACCCAGAAGGGCACGTTAGCCAGATCTATCAGAATTACAAAGGCACATACCCTTTGACCCAGCAATTTCACCTCTATCTATACTATAGAAATGCTTAGACTTACTCAAGATGATGTGTGTATAAGGCTACTAATTGCAATTTTGTTTTTAAGAGAGAAAGTTGGAAAAATTCACTTCAGAGTCAATGGTAGGGAATTCATTAAGTTAAAGAGCTTATAGCTCATCCATACAAGGGAATACTATATACAGTCTCAAAACATGTTGATGCTCACATATACTGATGTGGAGTTATTTCCAGTGATTGGAACACTGCATGATATGACGGAATTCACATTAAAAAGATAAATTAAAAAAATATTTGCATATATATATATATATATATTTGGTTGTATATACATAAAATATGTCTGAAAGAAAGTGGTGATAACATCAACTACCTCTTAATAAAGGGCCCGGATGTTTGGGCAAACAAGGTGGGTGGGAAATGTTCCACTGTGTCTCCTTATTATAAATTTTGAATTTTGAACCATGTGAATACATTGTCTACTCTAAAATAAGTAGATTGTATTTGAACTAAGATGAAAAAGATCACCCTGAATGTTAGGCAAAGAATCTGGCTCATTAGAAGACAACAGCAGGAATCGTGGTAGATGAAATGGGGTGGTGTCAGCGGGGCTGGGGGACCACACAGGTACTGACAACAGCAAGCAGGACTTGATGATTAGATACAAAGGACGAGGGAAAAGGGGCCTCAGAGATGACATGTGGACTAGGCTCGAGCTGCTGGGTAAACAGCATTCACGTTCCTTGAGATAATAGGACTGAGTGACAAGCAGGTTAGCAGGGGTAAGAAGACAAAACTGAGAATTATGTTTTGGATACATTAAAGTAGAGAAGTCTATGAGGCTTCTGAGTCCAGATGGTGAACACCACATCAACGTTCATGACAGTGCCCGTTGATACCTACTTTCCACTTTCAGCACTTCAGCTGCAGTGAGACCGGCCATTCTTACCATACTTGGCCCTTCACGTTTATGTCGCTGTGACTCTCTGTTCATAATGTTTGCTCATCTGCCTATTGGGCATATTTTTCTTATTAATTTTTAAGAGTTGTTTGCATATTAAAGGAAATTAGCCC
>NW_007727552.1:126359-127780 GCF_000696425.1 Galeopterus variegatus
CATCTTTCTGGAATCTTTTAATGCTGCATTATTATTCATACACATATATGTATATATGTATGTATCTATATGTATGTATATATGCCTGCAAATCCATCTATCCCTTTGTTTAAGCATAAACAGTACCATACAAAAAGTTCTACAATTCCATTTTGTACTCAATAATACATCACAAAACTCCTTCCATTAAAGAACTACAGTTCTACCACATTCTTTCTTTTGGTGCCATGGTGTTCCGTACAATGCATGTATCATAATTTATTAAAACATTATTCCTTTAGGGGACAATCTAGTTGCCTCTGGTTTTCATAATTAATGAATATATACCATTGTGCACCTGCTCAAGGATTTCTGTGGGACAGAATATTAGAAGTGAAATTTCTGGGTCAGAGGACATCTGCATGTAAGCTTTTGATAGATATTATCAAAATGCCTCTCTGAATGGTTGTTTTACTTTGCACTTCTACCAACAAGAAAGAACATTTTATAAGGCTGCATATTCAAAAGTTACTTTAACAACCTCAACAGCCTCTCTGAATGGTTGTTTTACTTTGCACTTCTACCAACAAGAAAGAACATTTTATAAGGCTGCATATTCAAAAGTTACTTTAACAACCTCATTATGTGGTACACATTACATGGAGCATGCCAAAGGATAAACACATTAGTACTTATAGAAAAACAGATTTCAAGGAGAAACTGCACAATCACCTACTAAGAAGGTCTAGAAAGTGTGATCAACTTTGGGAGCCGGGGAGGGAAGAAATGTTTACAACCAGTGAATGACATAAACTGGTGATGCCCCCACTCAGCCCTTAGCTGCTCTGGTGATCACCCCGGTCTTAAAAACTGAATAAAATGTGAACTTGAATTCCTTGGCCACCAGCTTATGGAGGTTTATTCCACAAAGTCAACTTTGTAAAGGACACTCCATGTGGAATATTTGTTGGTTGTCTTGACCAGACAGACTTTGTCTACATTTCATTAGAGGCTGACCAGACTTTAAGTGAAAATAAAAAAGAAAAAGAAAAGAAAAGAAAACACTAATTTCTGCTTCGTTCTGTCAGAGTGAAGACCTAGAGACTGGTCTTCTATGGCAGCACTTCTCCTGCATGAGCCTTTGAGGCCAGCAGAGCCTCCCTGACATTACATTCCATGATTTTCTCACTAACTCATTTTCTTTATTAAGAAAATGAACACATATAAAACTTTAAAAATAAACAAACAGAAAACTACATAAAATCTATAAAAGGACTTTCTGGAAAAAAGTTTCACTGACTTAATGAGTTTAAGTTCTTAGGATCAGTGATTTCCAGACATTTGAACTTCATGGACTAGAAAATCAGAAGAAAAGTAAAGAATTCAGCATAGAATCAACAATTATTTAATCTTTCAAATAAAGACATTGAGGAAAAAAAAAA
>NW_007727552.1:128262-155793 GCF_000696425.1 Galeopterus variegatus
AAAAAAAAAACTCACTCAACCAAACAACCTTGCAAAACTAATTTATAAAATAATGGCTATTTTAATGCCAAAAAGGACTGTTTTGCCTAGATAATTTACATGACATAAGTACAGACACTACATTCCACTTCCTTTTCTCATTTTTTAAACAGAGGGTTAAAAACTCACTGACACTTAGGAACCAGTGCTCTGCAATAGCTTACCTGTCCTGATAAAACCCAGATTTCCAAAAGTTTAAATATCTAAAACATTACAGTTCTGTTTATATGATGAAAAATTCCTGTTAATTTTGGCTGAATATTCCCAATAATTCTTTGCCGTTCCTTCTTTGTCTTATTAAACTAATGAGAATCTCCAGGCATGCATGTTTTACATCAAATTCAGGAAACACCCCTATGCCTCATCCTATTTGGAATTTCCATTTCTACTCATATTTGTCCAAGAAAAAAGAAATTATTGAAAAATAAGTGCCAACAGTGTGGGTAAATGGGCTCCATCAAGCCATTCTTCACTGATGAGCTTTCTTTATATCTACTAAGGTGTGGGTCACCTTCAACTCCAGTGCCACATGTCATAAAATCAACAGAGCTCAGGCTGAATATCATTACTGCTTTCCTCCCTTCTACAAATACTTGCTCAGAGGCAATCTAGTGTGACACTGCAGAGCACTACTGTTGAGCACTACTGTTGACTACTACTGACTGTGAAGCCAGACAGCCAGCGAGAATGCCAGCTCTGTCATCCCGGACAGGTGACTTCTCTCTCTGAATACCACTTTCCTCCTCTATAAATGAGAACAATAATGCCCACTGTACAGGGCTGTCATGATGATTAAATGAGTGAACCCACAGAGAGTGTGACACACAGTAAGGACCCAACATACAGTAAGCGCTCAAACAGTGTTGGCGAAGGTGATTAGCCCCTGCCAGGTACCTAGGCATCATGCATCTGTTACTGAGCAATAAAAGGGTCCTGCTCTGATGGAGTTTACGTCCTATTGGGAAAGACAGGTATTAAATAATTACTCCAACTGAAATTGCAACTCTGATACATGATTCAAAAGGGGAAGGCAAAGATGCTTTTGAAATCTATGGTGTTTCCACCTGTCTGTGGACATCTAGGATGAAGCGACCATCCGAAGGATGAGGAGGAGTCAACAATTAGGCACAGGAGAAAAGGAACAGGACCCCAGGGAGAAGGAGCTCACCTTTCCTTCCTGTCCCTTCTCCTTTTCTCCTAGTTTATAAATGTCGACTCTTCTACATGAGGCAGTATCTTAAAGAACAGCATAATACTCTATGTATTGGTATAAGACTTAAAGTTCAAATTTACCTCAATGCACATAAATTCAGTTAATCTTTATAAAACGATCAATGATGACATTATATTCTAGAATTCTTCTGCTGGCCCTTCTCCAAGGCAACATAAGAAGAGTTGAAACGGCATACATTTAGCTTGTGTCAAAGAAGAATGCTTATCTTCTAGAATGCACCAAGTAAACATTAGAAAGGGATGAAGTATAGAATATTAAAATTCTATTTTTCAACAGCCTGCATGGAGGAAAGATAGAAAATCTATCCTACACAAAATTGTGAGTTTGGACTAGATCGGTTTTTAATCCATGGCTGATAAATCAGTCTTTGCTTTGAATCCACAGTTTTAGGCAAAACCACATTTTTCCCAACAGCATAAGCTACCTTGTGAAATAACCACTCAACTCCCCAATTTCAAAGGAGTCCTAAGTGTTTCTGGGGCAGCGATCCTGGAATTACTTTCCCCATCCATCACTACCAACTTGGAGGAAAAGATTGCCAGTCTGCTTTCTGCTTCGGACCCCGCGTGGCATTGGATTTCACAGCCACTGGTCAGGGAGCCTGCCTGTGCACCTACAGACACCCCACCTGGCTATGTCCCCGTTTTAGGGACACCTCTGCCTTCAGTGACTTTTCTCTTTATTCCAGGGCCCACCTTCCTCATGACCCTCTACCAATTTCCTTGAAGTGAATCTCTAAGAAGTTATTTATATCTGAAGTTCTCGTTTCTTGATAAATGTTTCAGATAATAATAATAAAAAAAAAAACAGTGGTTACCATGGTTTCAGGGGAGGAGGGAGAGATGAACAGGTGGAGGATTTTTAGAGCATTGAAACTGTTCTGTATGACACTGTAATGGTAAATACGTGACGTGACACATTGGGCAAAACCCACAGAACTGTGCAACACAAAGAAGGAAGCCTAATGTAAAAGTGAGTTAATAATAATGGATCAGTATTGGTTCGTGATTGTAACAAATGCACCGCACTAGTGTAAGACATTAATGACAGGAGAAACTGGGGAGGTATGTCAACTGTCTGCACTTTCTGCTCAACTTTTCTATAAAACAAAAACTGCTATAAAAATAAAGTCTGTTACTTAAAAAAAAAAAAGAAGATCATTTTTTAAAAGCAATAAAATACTAGCATGAGATCAGGTGAAGATAATTTTACACAATTAAAATAGTTTAATTGTCACTAAGACTATTAAATAACTTTACTTTATGAACAGAGAAGGAATGTCTTTGTCACCTGACAGCACACTCTCTGATGGCTCCCTGTGGAGTGCGGAGGGCTCAGCCGGTCCCCAGCAGCAATGTGACAGTTTTCACGAAAAGAAAAAGGAGGAAGAGAAAAGGACATAAAATAGTCCCTTCAGCTGCCTCCACACTCTTGCTACTTTCTGGGTGACAGCCTCAGGATAAAAAAGAAACGAAGGTGCTTTTGCTTTTAAACTGTATCCTTTTGTGAAATATTAAGCAAACATTTATTTACTTACAATCTACCAGGAAAAAAGCCAATATTTAACTTCATAGTGAAACGCACACTTTACTAAGTGTGATAGCTTAAATTTGTTAATATACACAAATAATATATACGTATAAATATATATAAGATCATGAATACAGTCATCTGTATCTTTCTAGGCAGTGGGAGAAAAATGACACCCAATGATATATCAGAAAACCAAGATGGCACAATTAATTCCAGAGTGCAGGATGTTTTTAGCTTAGATTTTCCTGAAATCTCTTTCGGTCTCCAAACAGAAGCATTGTACCTTTTTTTCTTCAATGAAACAAAAGTAATCTGATGATTATCCGATATTTCTAATGTAGCTTAGATTTTCCTGAAATCTCTTTCGGTCTCCAAACAGAAACATTGTACCTTTTTTTCTTCAATGAAACAAAAGTAATCTGATGATTATCCGATATTTCTAATGAGATTCTAATGATTCTAATGAAGCCAAAAAGGAGGCTAGTCCATATTCTAATATACTAAGAATATTGTGTATATTCTATAGTATATTCTACTAAGCAAAATGCAGCCATAATCATATTTTGTGAACGGACAACTTTCACGTTCAATGGACACTCTCACTGCCTACAAACATCAAATGTAAGGATGGATGGTTTATGAAAAGCTTTTAGAGCACTGCCCAGGCCTTAGCACTGTCCTCACTCACACTGAGCGGGTCACAAAGGATGGACACCAGGGACTGATTTGATGTAAAGCATAAACAACAAACTGCTTGGCATAAAAAGCACTTCAAGAACACAGTAAAGGAGAACCTGGGACTACCACGTTCCACATCATTTCCAGAACCTGGCCAGAGGTGATGCATAAGAGCTGTGAGCTATGGTGTCACCCCATGACCTCTGGCCACCTTCACACCCAGCCTGCAGCTGAGACCTGGCAGTACCTTACTTCAGTCATGAGGCTCAGTCACTTTCGACCCTGAACCTCACCTGCTGCCAGCTCATGAGATGCTCATGGGATGCCCGTGGGCACCCACGTGGCTGTCCAGCACATGCACAGATGTGGAAGAGCACGGCAGGTGACCCATGGTATCAACCTCGACCAGGAGGAACTTTGGGTGAATACATCTGAGGCCCATTCTACACAGTTCCTCAGAGGGTCCCAAGCAGGGTTGAGGCTGGGTAGCTCACTAAGGTGACCAGCCACACAATGGGTTAAGGGTAGGGTTGGGATTGAACTGGCATTCCTTCTCTCCGGGGTCACTCTCTTCGGACTCCACTTCTGTTCTTGGGATCACTTGACAAAGTAAAATAACTGTAAAGAAGCCTTTGCCATGGGTTCTATTTTGGGGAGGAATCCAGGCTAAGGCAAAGCTTAAAAACAAAAGGGGTGTAGAAAATGAATTCTACCAGACCTCCTTCCTACAAGTAGCATGCAAGGGTATCCTTCAAACTAATTATTTTCTCTTAGCCTTTCAGGTGCTAATTGTCACTGTGGCCTTAAAGGCTAACCTTTTATCATTTCAGTCATTTAGGCATCTGTCCTCTTTCAGTTCAGGCTAACTGTAAGAGGCCAGTGGAAGGTTCCAAAAGGACAGAAGAAGAGGCTAAGAGAACACCAGACTGCAGACAGAGGGATGGGCCAGCGTCCTGAAGGCCAGACAGGGAAGAACCAGCACTGTCTTCATTTCCTCTGCAGCTGAAGCATGCCTGCAACACCCACATTTTGGTCCGAGACAGATCAGGAGCACTGACACATTTATTCTGCAGATTTTGTCAAACATTCAACAATCCTGAATACTTCTGTTAATAGTAGTTTCTCAGTAGCAGTTTATTTCCTAATGAGCACAAGCTCTGCTGACTGGATACCTTTGCTCAGGAGCATTCTAGTTACTGGCATGTTATCAGGTAGACATGGAGCCACACCTGGAGATTCCTAATTCCTTTCCCCTTGACTTATCCGAGAAGCAGAGAAGAACTGTGGTTGCCTGAAGTTTCCAACTGGCAGGCTGAGCTTCATAGTGGAGGCTCTGGGAGCAGAAAATTTGGCATATGCTGAGAGCCGCTTCTCTCTTACCGCAGGGGTCAGTCTCTGGTCTGAAGCTCTTTACGGGTTGTCCTGTCTGGCCTCACACACATTTGGAAAGTCAGGAAACAGAAGAGCATGGTGCACTCAAATAGTACTGTTTGTGTCACACCTTCCACCTGGACCCTGGGGAAGAGGGAGGCACTAATGTGGGAGAAACAAATTCCTCTCTTCCACGTCTTTCTGCTTTTATGCCATCCTGTCTCTTCCCTGCCTTGCTCAGCCAGTGGGATAAGGTCAATGCCACTATAATCTCCAACCTGCTGTAGCTGCTGCTTGGAGCCACCAACTAACCCTTCATGTAGAGTAAGAGAGAAGCAACTGAAAAGAGAAAAGGGAGAGGGTGTGAAGAGGAAAGGGTCAAAGATGACTTCTCCCTTTATCTTTCCCGGTAGCTGAAGGTTGGAAAAGGGAAGAGGGAACTCTGCTAGATGTGTAGGGAAAAGAGGAATACCATACATTTGAAAAGCTTTTCAGATGGATTTGGTTACCAGAAGCATGAAAATCAGGCAGAAATGTGCCAAGGACACTTAGGCATGACATGAATAGTACTTAATTCCACAAACAGAGTAGCAGGTGACCATAAGGTACTCAGAGAATAAGTTCACATTTTAGATGTAAAAAGATTTATCTCTTGGGCCTAAGAAACTACATATATCAAAGAGAAGGAAGAATAATCAGCTTATAATGAAGAAGACAGACTCTAAGAAATATTAGGAGCAGTGAAAGAGATGAAAGGGGAAAACTGAAAGCTGTTTTGAACTTGAATATCTAAGCTAGTGGTGAGTAACTAATAAAATAATTCTGTTATTTTGCCCGTGGCAAAAGGGCCTATGCACGGCCACTTCTCCCCCAACCGTGGAGCCCTGACACCACCGCAGTCTAGCTGCCCGCTGCTCACCCGCAGCCCCTGCGACTGGAAGCTGCATGGGAGTGAGCGGGGAAGGCCTCTCGCCCTCTCCCCGCCGGCCTCGCTCAGCATCTCTGGGCCAAGCAGTTCACATCTCGACTGGACTGCCATATCCACGACATGAGGCAGAGAGCACAATGACCTCCTGGTCTTCTTCCCACTCTGGGACGTGGCAAATGAACGAGATGGTGGACAGTCACGGTGTCCCTGCTGAGTCTTCTCCTTACTGGAAGCCGCCCTCAATGGCTTCTTTTCTTCTTCCTTGTCGTGGAGTGCCTGCCATGTGTCAGCTTGGTCATCCGAGCTGCATTTCCTGAATTCCATTCCCTGCGTGTCTCTGGTTAGGGTGGGCCGCACACAGTGGGGATTCTCAGGTGGGATCTGGAAGGCAGGACGGAGCAGCAGCCTTTTATTTCATAGCTTACGCACGTTGCTGTTCATCTACTGGCCTCCGCGTTGGCATGAGGCATCTGCTGTGCAACTGCTCCACCTTCTCCTGCTCCTTCTTCAGCCTCTCTAACTCCTGGCCCAGCTGTGCTTGTTCAGCACGCCTGGCTTCTGCAGGTCCCCATCAAGGTCGCAGGCCATGGAAACTGACATGAGTTCCTATGTCACAGGTAAGATGTCCAGCTCGTCCTTGCTCTCCCTTCTTCATATCCATCTTCCCTTCCCTGGGCTTGCCCCGTGGACTTCAAGCTCCAGCATCTGGTATGAAGACAACAGCCTTACAGAGACTGCTTGTCCGGCTTCCCAAGTTGCATAAGGTCAAATCCTATAATGAATCCTCATATACAAGGATACGATCAGACGCATGTGGGTTGGAGTCCTGAATCTAGCATTCACTAGCTGTATGACTTTGGGCAGGTAATTTACCTTTCGTAAACCTCTTAAATGAGGATTATAATTGTAATGACCTCATAGCATCACTGTGTAGATTAAGTGAGATAGTGAATGTAACGTTGATATGGAATGTATAATAAATATTGTTATTACTGATTAACTAAAACTCCCAGTTACACTGCTGAGAAAATCCCTGCCATTTTTTTTTTTTTTTTATAGCTATTGAACTAATAGAAGTAGGCATCTTGCCAATGCACTATCAGGGACCCAGCTAAGAGAACTCTGGTTCCCCTGTAAACCCTAAGAGCATATTATCCTACTTTTATTAGAGATCAGAATAGAGTAGCATTTAACTACTACCTCCAAGAAAATGATGGCAAAGCCAGAAAGAATGGTACCACACATCCCCTACTATTCAGTCCCACCCCACCCTCCCTCCCACGTAACTTTCACTAGGCTGTCTTTTCTATATAAACCTTTCATGAATGCCTCCTGGTTTCTATGTACAATCTGAGCTCTTCCAGTCAAAACAAAAGATTTCCACTAAAATCAATTTTGGGGCCTGAAACTGCTACGCAGTTTGTGTAGCCACCATGGCTGGAAGATAATATAATATCATGGTTAAACACTTGAGTTTAGACAGATGTTAGTTTGAATTTTGTCTGTGCCACTTAATAATTATGAGACCTCACTCCACTTTATTCTCCTGATATGAAAAACTGGGTTAATTTAGTACCTCACAAAGCTGTCATTGCAGTTAAATGAGATAATGCATGTAGAGGGCTTAGCACAGTGAGACCTGTGGAGTAACGCATAGCCATTTTGAAAATAAACAGCATCACAGTCCGGCTTCCTCTCCCCCTCCCACTCGCAGGGGCTGAGGACAGCCTTTCTCAGCACAGAAGAACAGCCTGGCTCCTGGGCAAGAAGGACCAGGCTCTCGGCTTACAGCAGTGCTGCAGGCACAGGGAATGGCACCAGCTCCCTTCCAAATCTGGACGTACCCAAACACTGCATTTACAGCCACTCTCTTGTATCAACTTATTTTCTCTGAAAAAGGAAATATAACAGACACATAGTAATTAATCAGGGGTACTGCTTATTTAGGTCAGGGTTAGTCTGGATCTTAATTTAGACAATTTTTCACCAAGGATTTCCAATAATAAAAAACGATTGAAATATTGAATTAAAAAATTAAGGAGTTTTCTTGCCAACATCCTTATTTGGTTTAAACTCTCTTAATGTGGGTGAAGGTCCCTTAAAAATTTTTTTTAAGTCACAAAAGTATAGATTAAAATGATTAATTATAAAGAATTCTGCTGGTGGAAAAGTAAATTTGTATTTGCGTGCATGAGTAACTTCTACATGCTTGGTAATGGATTTTACATAATAGGAGCGTGTATTTTGTGACAATAATAGGCCCACTCAAGCAGCTGGATGTACAGCTAACTCTTTATCACTGTCAGGGTGGAAATGATCTTGGCTTACTTCCTACATGGAGAAAGTCCTTCTTTTCCAAAATATCAAATATATAAGCTTAGATTCATTTAGAAGAGTATACTCCTCAGTATGATAATATCTGTCTCGTATGAAATAAATCTCTCCATACACACACAGAAAATAGGGGAAAAACATCACACATGTGAGTGTGTGGCTCCACTCAATGATCTTGGGTGTGTTACTTTCCATTTAATCCTTGGTTTGCTCTTTCATAAAATAGAAATAATGATATCTATCAGATAAGATTGTCATGAAGATTAAATTAAATCCTATATCTAAAAATGACTAGTAGAATTTGTGGTGCTTTAGAAGCAATTGATAAAATTGTAGCTGTAATTACATACATGAAAGATCTGAGAATATATGAGCCCATTTTCCATGTTGTTTATTCCTTCAAAGCTACACTTTTATGATAACTATATTTGAATGTCTGTCTGCCATTGTCTTGATTCACAGCAAAATCACCTTCTAATGAAGACCATGACACTTTTCTAAACCTCCTTTAGACAGAAGCCAATAGGAAATATAAGGACATATTCTCATTCCAAATGTAGCAGTATATTTATAGACTGATTTTAGCAATGTCATAATGGCTAACATGGATAAATTCCAAGTCACCTGCACTTTTCCTTTTAACTCTGCTATTACATCAGCTCTTCAGCAAATGGGGATCTCAGTTATATGTTTTTGCATTACCATTAACCTCTCTTTGTGCCCCTTGTGATTTGACTATTATAAATGTTACCATACTGCTACTACTTTGTGCATAGGAGACATTCAATAAATATTCAATGAATTTAAACTTGGCAGGTAGTGACAGAGAAAAATTTTAAGTAACTAAATTTGAAAAAACTCTAGTTACACTTCCAGAAATAGGTAAAAGAGCTAAAGATGACACAAAGTTTCAGGCTTTATAAATCCAAAAAAAAAAAAAAAAAAGCACAATCCCCCAAACTTTTGTGTGTCAAAGTGTGAGCCACAAATACATGCCCAGGCCTTTGCACATTAGCACACTATCTATACAGTTTTCACAACAGAACTGTGGCTCTGCACCGTTAGACTCGAATACCCTTTGCACTGCATTCTCATTAACACAAATCACTTAAAATCATTTTGTAGAGAAGCTATTTTGTGAAGTAGAGGGAGACCATAAACTGTCTGTTATGCATTGAATAAAGCTTTGCAATTTTTAGTCTTCTCTTAACTAATTGAATCTGAGTGACTCCATTTCTTACAAGCCATGGAAATGCCACAATTTGAAAAATATATCCAAATGCATAGCATATTCCATTTTTAAGCAAAAATAGAAACAATTTATACCTTCTTTCATATTGATAAGACCCCTCGAGCCAGTTGCGGTCACTCCCACCTTTGAATGCTGGCAAGAGATTGTACTTATTGATATTTACCTGACTCTACCTGGGAATTTTATCTATTGTGTACAAGTCTTTTGTGTGTGTATCTTATCCTCATTCCCGACTCTATAAATTATATGCTCCCTGAAGATGAGAACTTTGTGTTGTCTTTCCTGGTGCAGGTGACACTGAACATGTGTAACCATCTCTTTTCCAGCAGAATCTTCCTAGAACAGTTCACAAGCTACTGCTTTTGAATGACCGAACCCTGGAAATAAGAGCCACGAAGCTTAACATGTATCCATGGAAGTATTACAGTAAATGACATGTAATGTGAATACAATAAAGAAATCACATTATTTTGTTAAAATATTATGTTTATGAAGGCTGGATTATTGTTTAGAATAGTAGCCTTTAACTGCTGTTGTATTATTTTTCACTACCCTTCATGTATGAGTGTAAATGAATTATTATTTTTCACTGCCTTTCATGTAAGAGCATGAGGCTACATAAAATGATCACTGTCTAGGTAGGACTAAGAAAACAACCATGTTCATTCATCTGCTCACTCATTCATTTATTAAACAAATATTTTAAGCAGCATGTATTTAAGTAGCATGTATATGTTACTGCCGAAGAGAAATGCGATTCTGACATGCCCAACTTGAAAATATCATTTCAGTAGCATGTATATGTTACTGCCGAAGAGAAATGCGATTCTGACATGCCCAACTTGAAAATACTTTGTAGCCCCTACAGCCTCTGTGAATAGGTCCAAGTCTTTTGTGCACTACGGGAGTCCTTCATGATGTGGCTCTGCCCTGTCTCCTTGTCTCATCTTTCATCAGTCCCCTCCTTCTACCCGTTATTTTTGCCATGCTGTTTCACACTCTCCATGCCTCTGCAGATCTTGTTTTCTCTGAAAGAAATATTTTTTCTACTCTTTCCTCACTCCTACATGACCCTAATGACTTGCTGAGACAACTCCCTGCCCTGGTAAGTTTTTCTATTAGTCCAGTGTAAGTTAAGCGTTAGAATAGCTATTCTTCCCATGGGTAAGCACAGCACCCTGTGCTTTATCTTTGCCATAGCATTTATCATATCTCTCCAGATCTGTTTCTTTCTCTCTCTTGTCCACTAGACTGTGACAGGCAGTGTGATAACCAGTGCCTAGCAAAATACCTGGCAAATTGTAGGCACCCAGGGCATGTTTACTGATTACTAAATAAATGTGGAGATTGGGGCACCTATACAAATAGAAGAGACAATTATCTAGAACTCAGGTTGAAAGACTTTTGGAAAATTACCTAATCTTTCTGTGCAACTCTTGGCATTAGCTAAGACGGTGTCCAAAGCATTCCTTAGCTCTGTGGCGACATGACATCTTCTAAAAATGGCAAAGTTCTAATGTATCTCTAGCCGAGAGGAATAGTTGGCAACTTAAAAGATTATTTGTTTGCTGAAGAATACATTCTCTATCTTAATTTCAGATTGCTTATGACAGGTCTCAGATAAAATGTATGAAGTGTCAAATATATATCTTCTAAAAATGGCAAAGTTCTAATGTATCTCTAGCCGAGAGGAATAGTTGGCAACTTAAAAGATTATTTGTTTGCTGAAGAATACATTATCTTAATTTCAGATTGCTTATGACAGGTCTCAGATAAAATGTATGAAGTGTCAAATATATCATATTTTCCAAAAGATTTTAATCATAATAAGACCTTACAAAAAGACTGCCCTTGACAACACATCTATAAACAGCATTTGAGTTAATAAAAAGTTTATTTTCTTTCCTAGTTAAGGATGTTATCTAGTACAAAGACTTTGCCATAGCAATTCTAAAGCCTATCCAACAGTTCACAGTCCTAATATTTAGGACAATTTTCCATTCCTGTCCTGCTCCTCCTCACTTTAGATACATATCTCTTCCTTGTCAGACCAAACACTTATCCCTCTGACAATTGTATCAAGTGCAGCTAAACTCCATCTCTGAAAAAGGTGTAAGGAATGAGGATTCTCAACAAATTACAGATTTTCACTTTGTGAAATCTTAGTAATTTGAATCTTAGAGGAAGAATTAGCTGAATCAGTTCAGAGTCTGTTTTATTAGAATTGCTTAAATGCCTTCAAACATGAAGAATTAGATAAAATGTGCTACAAATACATTTGCCAGTGAAGTCTTATTTTTTCTTAATTAATAAACAATATGTAATTGATATACTGTCTGCATATAATTTGAATGTATCAAAATAAGAGCCTTAACGGCATTTCAAAATACTATTGATACTTAATAGTACTATTCTTCTCTGGGTATATTTAATATTGTTTCCTAATGTTTTTAACTTTACTACTTTACTTAGTAAAAATGTTTTTAATACTTTTCTCCTTAAACTCCAAAAGATAAATTTTGAATTATTGGCAACTGAATTAGTGAGGTTTAATGGGGAAAAAATGCAAACATAGTAGTCCCTTCACTTAAGGCCAGACCTCATAAACTCAGCATCTTTAAACTTAAATAAGCTCCTAAAAGTCTTACCTGCAAATTTGGAAATATGTTTACGCAGAAGTTTGAGATTGAGGACACTGCAGTGCTATCTCAAAATGATGCCAGAGGATAGGACCGAGACTTAGATTAATAGATTTGCTGGGGCACCAGGTATCTTGTCAGAGTGACACCATTTGTAGATAAGCAACAAATTGACAGCTCACACCAAGTGTTCCCCCTTATGCCATAGAGATAGCTGGGCTGCAGACCTCTCCAAACTCCACTTGTTGTCTGGAGACTGAGACACATGGTTTATTGTTGCAGTAGAGGAAAAACAGGAATAAAATATTTTTAAAAATTATTTTAATAAATTCTTTGAATAGGCTCCTATCTGGAAAGAACAGTAAGGAGAAAAACCATGGTGGGGAGGGGATGGGACGGGGGCAATGCACCGTTTTGTTTTTGAAGCAACAGTTTAAATAGGTCCTTAAAACATACTGACTGTTCTTCAAATTAAAAAAATAAAATAAATAAATAAAATTAAAAAAAAATCATCACTAGAATATTTTACATATTTGAAACTGATGAATGGTACCCCTTGAGAAGCAAGGCATGGGGAATCTTCACTAAAGTGCAGCATTTCAAGGGGGAAATACGCATGCAATGGGTCTACAGCAAATTAGCATGCCTAATAATATTTCTTTTAGTTCAATAATTAGTTTCATTTGCATATGTTTCTTATCATTAATGGTATTTCCATTTAAAAATTATAAATGAAATGATTTCAATAAAATCTGACTACAAAGTGAAAACAACACACATTTTCAGGAAAGAGGTGACCACAGCATTTTACAGAATTTGAAAATACTCATGTGATGATCATATCCAATTTCCTAATTTCACAAATACAAAAGATACTGAAGAAGTTAAATGATTATTCAATTTTATTCAACTAGTTTGGTATAAATTCAACAGAACCAGTGTCTCTGGACTCCCAACCCAGTGCTCTTTCCAGAATAATATTCTGTGTTACATAATTTTATATTTACTTGGTAAACTACATTTTAAAGTTAAAGGGGTCTAAGTATATATGGTTTTGAGTATTATCTTTCTTGATATAAAAATAAAATATATTATACAACATGTAATTAATATTTTGAAGTATAAAGTTAATATATTAATAATTATAGGTTATATATTATTATTATGAGGAATTTGATATCTCTCAGAAAATAACATATGTTCTTCCATTTCAATAGAACATTAATAATAATTGAGTGATCTGACTACAAAGAAAACTTCAATAAACTACAAAATGTAGGAAAATTACATACCACATTAAAAACATAATCTGATAAACGTATAACCAAGGAACAAGAAGTTTAAGTATTTTAACCATTTAATATAAAGTAAGCTTTTTAACCTTTGAGCAAAAGGGAAATTATTTAAAAATAAATTAAGTGAAAAAAAAATCTAACATGAACATAAATAAAGCTAACTTGGAGGAATTAAACAGCTTTCATACACTGAAAGGAGAGAAGATATTCCCTAAACTGAGCCAGCATGGGTAGACAAGAGGTCGATGGGGAAAAATGTGGAAGGACAAGCCTGGAATACTGAGCTATGTCAGATTACAAAGGACTTCAAATTCCATGCAAAAAAAAATCTAAATTACTTTTGGAAAACAAAAACAAAACAAAAAAAAAAAACACCTCAGGACTTTTAAATAAGCGCAGAGAACAACTTTTTGGCAATGTAGCTGCCTAAATTACTTTTAGAAAACAAAAACAAACAAACAAAAAAAAACACCTCAGGACTTTTAAATAAGCGCAGAGAACAACTTTTTGGCAATGTAGCTGACTGAATCATGTAGAATGGTGGGGGAGGGAGAGAGAGAGAGAGAGAGAGAGAGAGAGAGAGAGAGAGAGAGAGAGAGAGAGGAGAGAGATCACAAAGGTAGAAAGGAAGGCAGGCAAACAGGGAAACTTCCAGGTACTAAAAATGAAGAGGAAAGGCCAATCTGGAGTTCTCAGAACATCAGCTGCCTCAATGCTAGCCCAGGATCCTGGACCTAGACCCTGCCATTAGGGCTAAAGAATGGAGTTGAACATGCTCACCCACACTGGAGATGTATCTCAGAGCTTGCGAGAGGCAGAAAGCTAGATCTGAGAACCTGTGCATAAAGCCATGACCTTGGGAGAGACCCATGGAAAAGGGGTTTATAAAACTTTACCCAAAGATGTGCCAATGAAGTCCCAGGATCTGGGAAGATAAAATCAAACAAGCAAACAAAAATACATAATAAAACTAGCAATTAGAACAATGAAGTATTGGTATAGGCAATCGATAGCAGAGCAATAGACTGGAATCAAAAGCCCTACATAGACATGACATCTTGGTGTATGACAGATACAGCATTCTACGTTAGGAGGGAGGGACAGACTCTCTTGTAAATGAGACCTAAATGTGAAAAGCAAAATGTTAAAATTTTAGAGAGAAATATAAAAGAAAGTCTTTATAATGTTAGCATAGGGAAGATTTGATTTAAAAAGGCCATGAAAAAGAAAAGTGATACTTTGTCTCTAATAAATTTAAAACATCTATATGTTTAGACAAACTATAACCTGAGCAAAGACAAGCCACAAACCGTGAGAAGACATCACTGATAAAAGATTAGTATTCAAAATAAATTCAAAAACCCAGTGGAAAAATTGAGGAAAGAAAACCAGGCTAGAACTAGGCAACACACAGGAGGATATACTCTGAATAATCACTGGTTGTAAAGAAGATGCTCAACCTAACCAAGAATCAGGAAAACACTGGGAAAGATGGCAATGACATTCCATTTCATGCCCATCTTACTGGTGACAAAAGATAAGATTCTGACAACACTAAGTCAAGGTGAAAATGTGGAGCAATGAGAACTTTCATAAACTTCTAGTGGGAAGGTGGGAATATTCTTGTACAACCAGACTGGAGAGAAATGGGAAAAATCTGCTAAAGGTTAGCATTCACATTCTAGTGGACCCAGCAACTCCACAACTAAGAGTACATTCTACAGGTATTCTTTCCATATGTACAAGTAAACATATACAAGTATGCTTACTGCAGTCTTATTTGTAATGGCAAACATTTGGCAACATACAAGGTATTTATCAACAGGACAATGATTACATAAATTGTAACAATATCACAAAAAGGCATGCCATACCACTGTTAAAATGAGCATAGCAGAGCAATGTTTCTCAAAGTGTTGTCTAGGAACAGCAGACATCACATGAGAACGTATGAAAATGGAAATTGTCAGACCTCACTCCATATCTGCTGAATCAGAAACCCTGGCAGTGGACCTTGCACTGTGTTGTAACAAGCCCTCCCAATTTCAGCCTGAGAGTTATTATACTAGAGTTCCCTGTGTCAACATGGATAAGCTTCAAAACTAAAATATGAGCCAAAGAAAGCAAGTGTATAATATAATACAATTAACATAAACCTTAAGACATAAATAATGCATTATATAAACAGAAATAATATACACTAACTTTAGGAGGGATGAAGGGTGGTAGAAATAGAGAGGATTTCAAATGTGCCTCTAATATTTATCCGACAAAAGGATTTGAAGCAGATTTGGAAAAAGATGCTAATATTTGCAAAATCTGGGTTGTAAGTATAGAGAGTTCTGTTAGATTATTCTCTGTACTTTCCATTTTGTTTCAAATATCTCATAAGCATAGTGACACAGCCAAGTTTGTGGTTCTGTAAGAAACCACAGTTTAGAGAAGGTGTAAGTAGGGATGGACTTGAGACAGGCGGACAAGTCAGTTCTTATGCTGTCTCAGTGACCCAGTTAGATGAAGAGGGTCTGGACTAAAATCGAATTTCTAGGACTTGTTAACCTGGTATATGCTGGGAGTACAGAAAAGGGACAGTCGAAGAAGATTCCAAGATGTACAGCTTTGTTAAATGGCAAGAGTACACAGTGGAAAATGTGAATCTGGAGAGAAACTGTGTGTCCTCAGTGCATAGCTGGTGTGTGATATTAGAGACAGTAAACAGTGTGCAAAGCAGGAAGGAAAGCACACTAAGGACAGAACCCCGGGGAAATAAAGAGAAAGCAAAAAACAAAGGAGTGGCTTTAGAGGTTGGAGAAAAAAAACAAGCAAATCAATTTCTAGTACAGTCAAGGGAGCTGCACAATGGAAATGATCATGTGGCAGAGCTGTCTGGAAAGCTAAACAAAAGAAGAGATACGTGATACAGGAAGAGAGTGTGATTATTATTAGTCCTTCTCCCTGCATCCACTGGAAATGCCTATTTTATTAGAGGTCTTGGAGAAAAAGTCTATTATATTGTCTGAAAGCTTAAATATGATAATGGAAATGGTAACAGCAAATATGGACTTATCTTTTAAGATGTTCTGAGGTAAGGGAAGTAACAATTGATGGATTAAAGTTTAGGAGGAGGTGGGATAAAATGGAATCATGAGCCCAGGTGAAAGGGTCAGCTTTGGAAAAGGTGAGGGATTCCCTCCCTCAAGAGAAGAGAGAGAATAAGGAAGACTTAAGATACCAAGGAGCTGGAAGTAAGTAAAAAATAAGAAAAGGGCAAGAGGAGAATACTTCCCTCCAGAATGAATTTGGAAGTAAAATTATATAACAGGTTCCAGAGGTGGAATCAAGGGGTTAGGGAGAAGAAACAAGGTTGGGATGGCTGCCATGGAGAATGGAAAATGGAGTGTACCAAAACAATGCCAAAGAATTGCCCTCCAGCATTTGAGGGCATTAGGGGTAAAAAAATATTTCACATAATTCAGCCTAGTTTTATGTGACTCTTTCAAGTAGCTTGACAGCAAAAGAACAGGAGGGACTAACAAAGACATGAGAGTTCCTCTGAGATTGAAGACTGGCAAGGCAGGTCCTCTAATATTGTCATCATCTCAACACCAGTTGACCTGAAAGATGTCCTAGAGCCACCTCCAAAATATACTGAATTTCTATCTATCCTTCTTTTCCCTCCAGGTTCAAGACATGATTTCTCGCCCACAACAGTACGATAGTAGTAACCATCCTCTGTTCTACTGGTCTGGCTCTCTTCAACCCATTCTTCCCAGAAGCAAGAGGAATGTTTTAAAAAAGTAAGTCAATGATTCCATCCTCATGCTTAAAACCATCCAATGTCTTCTCACTGTCCTTAGAATTAAATCCAAAGATTGACTCTGGGAAGCAGGAAAGACAGGGGCGAGTTCTGCCCACCCTAAAAAGAAAATATGCTCTTTAAGATTAAAAATGCCTACTTCATTCCTTTTGCCAGCTCCGTATGGATAGCCTCAAATTTTACTCAATGATTTTGAAGAATAAATGTTCTTGTAAATTTTAAGTAACAAAAAGATGCATTAGACAAATAAGAATTACTACTAAGTGTGATTAGGTAAATTAACTGAAGTTGTCTGATATTTCTCTCAGATTTTCTTCAATGCTTTTGTTTCTTTTTTCTATTTTTTTGTCTGCCTGTGTTATTTCAAACAGCCCATCTTCAAGGTCAGAAGTTCGCTCTTCTACTTCTGCAATCCTGCTGGTTAAACTCTCTGTTGTGTTTTTTATTTCACTGAATGAATTTGTCAGTTCAGCAAGCTCTGCTACATTCTTTTTCAGGGCATTGATTTCCTCGTACATTTCTTCTTTCAGGTCCTGTATACTTTTCCTCATTTCATCATGTTGTCTAGCTGAGTTTTCTTGTATCTCATTCAGTTTCCTTAGAATTATCACTCGAAATTCCTTGTCAGACATTTGAAGGGCTTCTTGTTCTATAGGATCTAGAGCTTGAGAGTTATTACCCTTTGTTGGTGTACTTTCTTGATTTTTCATATTTCTGGTATCTTTTCTTTGATGTTTAGTCATTGTGGCAGGGGGGCTCACAGCCTACAGGTTTGACACTATTGTCTGACTAGGATGTCACTGGGGTTGCCAATTTGGTATGGCTACCTCAGTGTCAGCTCAGTTGGCCACTAGTGCCTTGCGTATGTGGTTGCCTCGGGTCTTGGGCTTCTCCGGGGAGCCATCTCTCTGGTCAGCATGCACTTGGCCGGGCTGCTGGGTCACAGGGCAGTACCGCAGGGTGTGTGGTCTCTGCTGACCTTCCACCTCCCCTGCTGGACATCTCCCTGCTCCAGGCACACTGCGCCGGGCTGGGAATGGAGCTGGGTGGTGGCGGTGAAGCCTACCTGCTGGATTGCACGGCGGCAGCCCCACAGGACATGTGGTCTCTGTGGAGTCTCTGCCTCCCCTGCTGGACGTCTCCCTGCTCCGTACGTACTTGATGTTATATTTTTATAGTTGTCAATTGGTTGATTTGTGGGAGAGAGTGACGCTGGGGACCATCTATTCCGCCATCTTGACCGGAATTCCCCCTGAGTAAATGTTAGTTGAATTACTGAATAAACAAAGGGGCAGAACAGAAAAGGCTTAAGGAGAAGCCCAGACAAGACAAAGGGCTATAGTGCAAACTCTGTGATCAAGAGAGTGTGCAACCAGGTTCAGTCACCTAGCCTTCCCAAGTCTTGTTTTTCTCATCTGTCAAGTGACATAAAATGGCCTGCATTCTAAACAGGCTTAAGGAGAAGCCCAGACAAGACAAAGGGCTATAGTGCAAACTCTGTGATCAAGAGAGTGTGCAACCAGGTTCAGTCACCTCGCCTTCCCAAGTCTTGTTTTTCTCATCTGTCAAGTGACATAAAATGGCCTGCATTCTAAACAAGTTAAAACACTGTAGAGTCTTAACTGTAATGACTAACCGTTACATGGAACTTAGTGAGAGCTGGTTTGTTTTTTGACACACTAAAAGTATTCAAGGTTTAAGCATGCAACATAATCTGCCACTTCATTTTCTGAGAGGTGTCCCACGTAGGGTGCACGATGTCAGTCACCAGCCATCTATTCAAAGACCCAGGATGCTTATAAGTCATAAGCATCCAGGACTAAGATTCTTACAGATGCTATGCATTTTGTCTTTAAGGCCCTTCGAACCTAAGCATTTTCACCTTAAAGAATCTCAGAACCGCACAGCTAGAATTAAAAATAAGAGGAAAGCTGTAGGTTCTTTACAAAAGAAGAGGTGAGGGTGGGGGGCTGGCTGGTTAGCTCAGTTAGAGCATGGTATTATAACACCAAGTTCAAGGGTTCAGATCCCCATACAGGCCTGCTGCCACCAAAAAATTAGGGGGAAAATAAAAAGAGGTAGAGAAGACTTCATAGAGATATCCGGTTCAAGTGAGAACTCTCAGGTATTATCATGACCACAAATTCATTATTTAAAAAAGTGAGAATGAGAAAAAGCCACTGACCTTCAGTGATAAGTCACTGAACTTCAAATAAATCCTTATGATGCTTTGCAAATATCACTGTTGTGAACAATAATAAATAAAATTTAACCAGCAGCTTTAATGTCATGGTCCTTCTGTTTTTTTAAATGGGGGTTTGTACAAGCATACTCATTAAATGTCTTGCAAACATACAGTTAACATGTGTTTGCCTCAAATTTTAAAATACAATTTTAAAACATTTACCACCATCACTGACTTATTCCTTTACAGCCTGCTCTCCTTTGAGTTTAGTTTATTCTCCATTCTACACATATTGGTTAAGCTTTCCCTGAACATTTCTTATAGGTAAACTAGTAAAAATGGTCAAATTTGTTTATATTATTTTGTCTTTTTTCCTGAATAAACAGAAAGCTTCAACAAAAAGAGAATTGGAAAAAAAAAATATTTACATGCTGAATTTAGCTGATCTTAAAAACATGCTTATCTTAGTACATTCTCTCAGGTAAATCATGCATGATTTACAGATTTTTCTTGAAACATTATTTATAAACATATACATACATCTCATATCATTAAAAATAAATTATTTTCAAAGCAACAGTCATAGAATACCATCCACGATGGAAAAGTTACTGAGATAGCAAATGTCTTACATTACAAAGGATGTACCTTTGCTATTCCTAGGGCAGTATTTTACACAGACATTCTATATAAAAAAGTCATTAGTTGTTTTATTTTGCAGTTCTATTTATTTATTTTTAATACAAATTTTATGTCATTAAATTATTTTGAATTTGAAAGGCAATTCCTCACTCCGGCTAGAAGCTGGCATGGAATGGATGGTCCTGTTGTTACTGTTGTGTGGACTATTTCTCCTGGTGAATTATGCATCTCACTAATATATGAAAGAAAATAGGCAGCTCCCACTTGGGATGTCATTCTTTCATGCTTGAGACCTCATTTCACATGCAACAAATCTCTACAGCAGGACTGAAAGAGCATAATGAAGGAACGGGAGGATTTAGTCAGCCCAAAAAGGCTTTGATTTCTTCAATGAAGAGTGTTCTGATAGGAAGTATTTTCTCCCATGTAACATTAAAGCTTGGAATCTGCCAGAACAACAGTCAGTACCAAACACCGACCCTTATATGTTCAATAAGTATGTGTTTTTATTTACTCAGTCCAAAAACAGAATGGTCCAAGGAGCAGTAGATAATCTGAGCTTTCTTTTTCTTCTTTTCCTCCAATTGTAATTGAAATTCTGTTGGTTGAATAAAAATTGGAGCACGGCTTCCTGATGAATAGATTCATGTCACAGAACTTGTTTAGAATTTGGAATGCACTTTCCATATGATGACGGCAGATGCTTTCTCCCAAGTGAGAGGGAGGCACTTACTCTTGGGCAATTCAAGTCACTGTCAAATTTCCGTGTTCTGTGAAAAGCAGGCACTTGCCTAGACCAAATGCTCCTCGGTACTCTGCAGTGAAGAAACAAGGCCACTCTCTGGGAAGGGGAGAGAAGACATCCAAATTCTGAGCACCCCCGCAACACTGCCGCCTAAGTAGGAAGGCACAATGAATGCCCTGTGCTCCCTTTTCAAACCTAACTCCTTTCTCAGACCTCCTTAAAAAATGTTTATACCCCACACCCTCACCAGCATGTTATTCACCGTCTTTCTGATCATAGCCAGTCTAACTGGGGTGAGGTGGTATCTCGATGTAGTTTTAATTTGCATTTCCCTGATGACTAGTGATGTTGAGCATTTTGTCATGTACCTGTTGGCCATTTGTATGTCTTCCTGTGAAAAATGTCTGTTCAGCTCCTTTGCCAATTTTTAAATTGGGTTATTTGTTTTTTTCTTTACTCTGTAATTGCTTGAGTTCCTTGTATATTATGGATATTAATCCCTTGCCAGATGCATAGTTAGCAAAAAATTTTCTCCCACTCTATAGGTTGTCATTTCTCTCTGTTGAGTGTTTCCTTTGCTGTGCAGAAGCTTTATAGTTTGATATAGTCCCATTTGTTTACTTTTTCTTTTATTGCTTGTGCTTTCGGGCTCATGTTCATACTGAACATTGAAATTTTCCATCATTTGGAAAGATGAATACTTTCATAAAGAAAATTTTAATGAAACTACCATGTATAAAGACCAAAAGCCATACCATTTTCCATTAATATTTTTTTCATGCTTGAGACTTTGAAGTTTTTCTATAAGAAAAAAAAGAAAGGAGTAATTCTACATTTTAACTATGTTCTCCTATAGAGAGAACATAGTTTCTTTTTGTCTTCCTAACTTAATATTACTCTTTTTTCTTCTTATCAGGCCTAGAAGCTACCGCTCTTGCATTACATACTGCTTGTATTTCTATATTAGCAGAAATTCAGATGGCAACGCAAAATACAATTATGTCTACTTATAGACAATCTAGATACACATGGAGCATGTTTCCTTAATGTGCAGTTTCTTTCTTTCACCTGCTAGAAAAATTGTTAAGCTAGGAAGGCAGGCATGTACATTGAACTGTACACACTGCTCTGAAAAAAGCCTACAGATACAATCTGTTTCCCTTTCTCACAGTTTTCATGTGATTTAGACATTAAAAGTCTTACGTATAAATTCTGTAATCACAGAAAATGTACATAATTAGAGAGAATAGGAAATCAGAATCTAAGCCATTATTGAGGTTCTCCATATTGTTTGGGGGCTAATATATGTATATAAATAAAGAGATTATACAAATAAAGCTCCCATAATCTGGGGTGTATAACGGGACTAGTTCTCAAGCCAGACCGCTCTAAAGACCACCATGCTACCCTGGTACTAAGACTCCACATTGGCAGCCCTGTATCTAAGTCTGACCAGCCTTTGGTATGACCTCATCGACAGCTTTGCATGGAAAAAAAGAAAAGGACACGATTCTAGTGAGTATTGTTTCTTGAAAACTGCACTTCAAATAGAGAGATTTAATTTTTGATAATCTAAAAGTAATGGAGATTACACAGAACATGATGATGTCTCAATGAAAGTAAGCCTCAGCTAATCCAATGCACATTTCAATGGAGATTTATTTGAATCAGACCACCTTATATATTTGTGCTGTGTTAGGGAAATAGCACAGAAAGGCTGATGAAAAGTGTTCACTGCATGTCAATAAGCTAAACATCACAGGAAGTGTGTAAATGGATTAGGATTCTTAGGCGAATCTATCTAGTACAGCAATATGTAACAAATTAAAGTGGAAGAATGAAAATGTCACTATCATCACTTTCCTTACAGTTTTTCCTTACTAAAAATGGGTTATGTCATTTCTTATTACAACCCAGGTTTTTCCTAGACGGCAATATTGTTAATGTGGTCATGGGAGGGATGGAAATCAAGCATAAGCCTAAGAATTTAGTAGCACAAAGTATACCTTTTCTTAAAAAGGAGGGGAGGCATATTAGCTTTAAGATTACTTGGTACTTAGGTTACACTACTGATTGCATATTCTAGAAATAATTAATGCTAGTCTCAATCACCAACATGCAATTCACATTTTCAGCTAACTCAATACCTGAAATAACAAGAGAGAATTTCCCTTATATTATTAATAGGTTTTCATACTTATTTAAGCATCAGAACACCTGGGAATCACAGTGCTCTTTGCAGCTATGGTTATACCTAATGTCATCATAGGTATTATTATTTTTGTTATGCATGAATGGTAACAATATTATTACAAAAATCACAATTATGAGCATGTATATCCAGAAAACCAGTAGGTAATTGATCCAAGTATGACAGGCTGTTTCTGTGCTTTAGTACAATATTTGTTTGCTATTTGTTTGCTTGTTTATTCCTAGCTAAGTCTTGTTAACAGGAAAAGATAGGTTTAAGAATAATTACAGGATAAAAACTTTAGACTTTGAATATGCTTTCCACTTATTTATTTTTCCTGTAAAACTGGAGAAACACTGAAATTATTCAGTTACAGTGATACAAGATCAGTCCAGTCCACTGTGCTATGCACAAAGGTTCTGACTGTTGGTAAGACATAATCTTCACCCTTGATGTACAGTCAGTCAATGGGGCAGAGACACTAAATTTATAAATGTGCTTCCTCGGGAGAGAGACAGTGGCGTGGCAGTGGGATATTTGGCTTACCAGCCATTCAAGATGAAGATAGCTTCCCAGAGGAAATTAAAACCAAACCAGTTCCTGGAAGAAGAGACTGAAAGGAAGGGTGGAAATGATACCTGTGGCAGAGGAAGCAGCGTGAGCCAGGGAAGGAGACATAAGAGGCACATGGTGGGAGGGAAACCAGCCGGTGGCTTCTCACCACTGGAAAGTTAAAGTTCAAGGCTGGGAGTGATTGGAGAAGAAACTGGACATACACGAGATGCAGATGACGGGGTAAAAATTATGAAATGGAAGACAAGGCAAATGTTTACAATCTTAGGCATGAGATAGTGAGACTTCCCTTTTTCTTTTGAAATTGAACCTAAAAAATAAAATACCAGAAAAGAGAACAATCGTGCTCATAAAATTCTCCAAACCAATTTTAAATGAATTTTTCAGTGGACAAAACAAAGTATAAAATCAAGAAGTAAAACAAGGAAACATTTCTCAGGGCTAGTTGTTTCCGTCTCTTTTGAGCCTCTTGGTTGGTTGATCTCAACATGCTTCTCAGAGCAGTTTACTTTTCATCTTGCTGAAATGAACTTTTTTTTTTTCTTTTTAACTAAAAAAGTAAACTGAATCAAATTCACGGTAAGCTTAAAACTACCAATTTATTTTCAAAGAAAGAAGCAAAGTCAGGTGGATGGCCAGGAGGGAAAGGCTAGAGAAACGAGACACAACAGGGTCAAGGTGTCTGCTCATTCCAGGAACCCTCGACACAACTGGCCGACTTTCAGTGTAATCAGCAAGGAATCCACACAGTTTTCCTCTCCGCCCTCTCTTTCTTCTTTGTTAATTCTGAGAAGTAAATTCTGTCACAATAGCTGAGGTTACCTTGAACACAGCACAAAAAGATAAATGCTACGATTGTACAGAAGGAGAATCTAAATCACAAGAGTTTTCGGTTCCGATGAATAAAAGTGTTAAAAAATTTTTAAACTGACAATATTTTTTAAAATTATATCCATTCATGTAGTATAGGTGGTTAATAGAAAGTGCTTCTATTTGCAATATTGTATTACAGACATATTTATTAGATTGATTTTAAAAATTACAAAATGCAAGGAGTGATATGGGGAAAAAAGAATTCTTCTAGACAACTAGAGACTCTTTTATAATAAAAAGAGCATGGAATTGAATAGCTTATTTAGAAGGGCTTTGACAATTTACATTTTTACTTCTAATAGTTTGGGAGAATTAGAGTCATTTTAATAGTGTTACAGGAATTAAAACCTATCTAAATTTCCCCAGTCATGCTAATACACATGTAAAAACAGAAGAAATGCAAAAGTACAGTCAAGAAAGAAATGTAAGTCCTGTTAAAACAAATTACTAACGTCAATGTTAAGAAAAGTCTTTGGAGTCAATCGGTTATGAGTTTTTAATATTTAATTTTATTTTTTTCCCTTTTTGTCTTTTTTACTGACCGGTAACAGGATCGCAACCCTCAGTGTTGCGCCCGTACCGGGGACCGGCAATGGGATCGCAACCCCTGGTGTTGCGCCCGCACCGCGCTCAGCCAGTGAGCGGGAACCGGTCTCCACATGGGATCCAAACCCTCGGCGGGAGCGCCACCACGCTCCCAAGCGGTGAACTCTCCAATGTGCCACCAGGCCGGCCCTTTAATATTTAATTTTACTATTTAAAAAATTATTTATTAATACTTTTTACTTGAACCAACTTTCTCTTCCTCTCTCCTGTCTCTAATTATAAGTTTTCAGCCTTTTGCTCTTTCCTGTTCATGGAGTTACTAAACAAATGAACGAACAAACTGTCTGTAGCCATTGACGGTAGGAGATAAAGATGAGTTCTGCTTTCTTCCTAAAAGGGACTCAGAAAATTCCTAGACTAAAGGTGCTATGTCTATGCCCACTGATCTGTCACAGACTAGGACCCCACATGACTGTCAGAAGGGTCTTCATGAGAAGAGGTTCAGGGACACCCTGAAGTATCGATTATGATGTGGCCACTTGGTAGCACTTGTTCCTGAGTAAACATAATGGTGGAAGCTGTTTCTTACCACCACAAGCTGCTGCTTTGTACTAATGGGGTTCAGAGCTGGACCTAAGACTAACCCCTCCTCCCAATCACCAATTCCCCTTTAGCTGCTCTGCATGGTTCTCTCTGAGCCTTCTCGGTCCTCCATGTCTGATTACCAAATTGACCTTTGACTAGTGGTTCCTTAACTCAATGCAGCCGTCTGTGAGATGTCAACTTCTGTGGCCAAGTGCCAACTTACCCCACTGCCCCTGAGCTCCCGTCCCCCTCTCCTTTCCTCCTCAGATGTGGCAAACTGCACTTGCACACCCATCCCAAGAACCAGAATAAGCCCCATCTACTTCCACTGTCCAGTGGTCTCTCATCTCAGGCTCTAGAGGACTCCAACATCACTACTCAAAGTGATATTCTCTCAAAACATTTCTTATTGGAACATTCCTCACTCACATTCAGTGAATTACATTTATTTGTTGCCTACTATATACCAGGAATTCTGCTAAGAACAGGAGGTAAAGAAATTGATCAGACATACACTTGTCCTCAAGGAGTAAATACTGCACTGATGATCTAAAATGTGAGACAGAAATGTAAATAAATGGATAAAAGAAATGTCATATAGTGGAAATACCTAATGGGATTTACTGAGGAGAACAGAGTCAATTCCTCCTGAATGGCCAGCGTGAGGGTGGGAGGGTGCCCAGGAGGCTCCCTGAAGAGTCTTTGTAGATAAATTTTAATTCCAGGCTACATCAATGGTTCACAAATGTTGCTGCATGTTAGAACTTTATGGGTAGCTTCAAAAATCCTGTTGTCTAGTCTGTAGCCCAAGGCAATTCAATCAGAATCTCCCGGGGTAGAACCCAGGCATTAAAATTTTTTAATACCCCTAATAATTCCAATGTTCAGCAAAGTCTGAGAACCAGTGAACTAGACCATGGCTTCCTTGATAAAATACTTATACTAATTTTAAAATCTTATAAAATCTTATAAGATTTTAAAATTATAAAATCTTATACTAATTTTAGCTCTAGAGAGCCTGGCATAGCACAATGACCACTATAGATTCTTGATATGGATTTGTTAGTTGAATAAAAACTGAATGAAAGAATTATTTTGCTACACTAAAATGGACACAAAGCAATATTTATGTTTTCTGAAAAATTGTTTACACCTTGGTTCCTACATTATATTATCCAATAATTTTTTAGGCTTTAAAATTAGAAGCTGTATTTATGAATAGATTTATGGATATCATAAAAAAATTCAAAATAGCTACATCTTACCAGTTTCCTGTTTTGTCATTTTAAACAGAGCTATTTATTTATTCATTTAAATGGGTGCTATAGGGCCGAGCCCGTGGCGCACTCAGGAGAGTACGGTGCTGGGAGCGCAGCAGCGCTCTCGCCGCGGGTTCGGATCCTATATAGGGATGACCGGTGTGCTCACAGCACTCACTGGCTGAGCGCGGTGCGGCCGGTCTCAAAAAGGACAAAAAAAATAAATAAATAAAAATAAATAAATAAATGGGTGCTATAAATTCATATAAATAGTAAAAGTGATCAAACTAAGTTTATGTATAATTGTGTAAACTATTTGGTGGTTGTTTTTAAAACATTTTCATATATCAAGAGTTCAGTACAAACTACTCATTATTTGAGAAAATAAATCAGTACACTTACAGAACACATGATGAACTAACCAGTTAACAGTCTTACTATATGTAGTAGATTGAATTATGTCCCCCCAAGATTCACTGAAGCTTAAATTGTGTCCCCCAAATTTTATGTGTTAGAAACTTAGCCCCCACTGTGACTGTTAACAGGGTGGGAAATCCTATTATGGTAATTGAAAGGTGGAGCTTTGAAGAGGTGATTGGATTGTAGGACCGCACAGAAGTGAATGGATTAAAAATGGTGGTCAGGAACATGGCTCTGAGGGCTTTAAAAGAAGAGGAGAGTCTCTCTCTCTCTCTCTCTCTCTCTCTCAGCTTGCACCATCTTGCAATGTGAGACCCCTGGATCACTGTGGTCACCACCAGATGGACTTTGGACTTCTCAGCCTCAGAAACTGTAAGCAATAAATTTCATTT
>NW_007727552.1:156406-159101 GCF_000696425.1 Galeopterus variegatus
ATTATGGTAATTGAAAGGTGGAGCTTTGAAGAGGTGATTGGATTGTAGGACCGCACAGAAGTGAATGGATTAAAAATGGTGGTCAGGAACATGGCTCTGAGGGCTTTAAAAGAAGAGGAGAGTCTCTCTCTCTCTCTCTCTCTCTCTCTCAGCTTGCACCATCTTGCAATGTGAGACCCCTGGATCACTGTGGTCACCACCAGATGGACTTTGGACTTCTCAGCCTCAGAAACTGTAAGCAATAAATTTCATTTTCTTCATAAATTACCCAGTTCCAAGTATTTGGTTATAAGCAACATAAACAGACTAATACACTACATAAAAATTACTAGAATTTTCATTAACAAAATACTGATAAAGAAAATTTAACATTAGAATGAGCACTTATCTTTAAGTAGCTATATATATGCACACATACATACATACTTATGTACACACATATGCATACATATGCCTCATAATTATTTCACAGTAGCTTAATGAATTTAAATAAAACTGCAATAATTCTCTCTTTAAGAGTAACTATTTCATTTAGCACCAGTTTCATTCTAACTCTAAGCTCACTAGTAGACATGTAGGGTTAGTGCACTAGAAAACACGTTTGCATAATTTAAAAAATTCATAGTAATTCATCACAAGCAAAGATGAATCAAACAATTGCTAAATTTTTCTGCCACTTTAAATTTATACTACATACACAGTAGTTCCTTAAAGCACATTATTACTTATGCTACTCCATGTTTTCAATTCTGCCTTCGTAGCATGGGCTTTCAGCTACTCCACATTTAAAACCTCCTGGGATCAAAAGCAGCACAGTATTTGCAAAGTGGCTCATTCAATATACAGAATAACTTAAATTGGCACAAGGTAGGCAATGTGTCCCAGGACAAACCCTGGTCAATTAAGGCTCTGTGGTGCCTTCCAAACTCCAAAGGCAGCTTCAACATTTGACTTCAGGCCTTTGTTTCTTAACTATGTAAAATCAATTGAACATTCATATCTCTGAGCCAGTTACTACTAGTACCAGTCTGTACGAGGGGCTCCTGTATAGGCTTCTTTGGTTTCATGTGGCCAGATGTATCCTCCCGCCACCCCAGCACTTCTTTTCACACCAGATATTGAGAAACCGCCTTCTCACTTTCCTGAGTGCATTTCTTTGATAACTTCACATACCTTTCCTCTTCTCATAGATGTTACGTGAAGTGATAATATATTATTAATGGTTTTAATATTCATGGACGTGTGAAATTTAATATATATAATTTATATGTAAATATATATATATATATAAATCCAGTTCAGACTAGTATAAGTAATTCTGACTTTTATCTGAAGCCATGAATTATAAACAGGCCCACATGAAAGAAGCCCATTTCATTTATTCTATCTCTCAGTGAATAAATGGGCCTTGGTCCAAATGCATTTACTTTTAATACAACTGATGCTTAATCCATGACCAAATGGACTCTAGAAATAAACTGTCTTCTTGTGTAAGAAGAACTCCTATGTTTAAGAGAGATTTACATTGTTCATTGCTGTTATCTGATATATGAAGAAAATATAAAAAACAATACTCTATTCATGATTTTAAATTGCACTTATATGAATCAATAAAATAATTAAGATATCAAAACATATTCACTCATGTTAGAAAATATGGCTGAGTATAGAAGAACACATTTTTGGAGTTAACAAATCAATTAACAAAAGCCACTACATCATTTACCACCCAAAGAAGAATTCAGACTTTTCTAAGATATCTACACTATGGTACACTTTACTGGCTATGATTTTGGTAAAAAAATAATGTAAATTCCATTTTATTAGCTGATGCTTTTAGCACAAATAACAACCAATCGCATTAAAAATCAACAGCAGTTATAATAAACTGTAAGCATCATATTCATACTAATCATCCCCAAATTAATTTCAAATACAATGTTGAAATTCAGAGAGGCCGAGGGTGACTTAATTTACTATTAAGATCAATTCACGGAAACATGTTGCTTTTGCTTTTTGTTCGCATCTTCTCGGATCTCCTCTCCCAACTCCTCTCTCTCCACCTGCTCCCTCTAAACTCTCTGGAACATCTCCCCCACATGCTATTCTCTTGATTACTTGTAATTATTTAAACTATAAAACCTATTCTCTATTTACAATTGGCTGTTAAATAACTACTTTTGAACCTCTGGCCAAATATTATGAACTAATGAATTTACAAAATCTATTTACACAGAAGGGAAAGAGAGGATGTATTGTCTTACAATCACTTCCATCTTCCTTGATTAAGATTTAGTGTATTTTCTTCTCTGGGCACAAATTTGCTCTTTACTGCACTATTTCTAGTAAATTACTTACTAAATTTTGTCATTCAAATTTTTATATGGAAAGAAAATGTCTAAGGCTCTTAGTGAAAAAGGAAGATTAAGAGTGTCAGAATTATTCTGATCCAATGACTTTAGCTAAGTACATCTTTTTAAAACAGCTCAAATAGTATGAGCATTTTGCAAATGAGCTTTAAACATCCTTAATCTAAATTGCTCTTAACTTCTGAATACCACACCTAGCAAACTACTATTTGCAGCTTGAATATAAACATTCACACTAGATTAATATAGAAAAATCTAGGGCAAATCCATGATTAATAATTTTTTTTTTACCAGTTTGCAATATCCAGCTCTATTTAAGAAAGGAA
>NW_007727552.1:159670-161635 GCF_000696425.1 Galeopterus variegatus
AACATCCTTAATCTAAATTGCTCTTAACTTCTGAATACCACACCTAGCAAACTACTATTTGCAGCTTGAATATAAACATTCACACTAGATTAATATAGAAAAATCTAGGGCAAATCCATGATTAATAATTTTTTTTTTACCAGTTTGCAATATCCAGCTCTATTTAAGAAAGGAATTTAGTGAAAGCTGCTGTAATAATTTGAATAGAAAATTGATTTCATTTTTGTGTGCTCACTGTCATTTCAATCAGACTTGTCACTACCACTCACATCTTCTATTCGTTATTTCCATTTCTATCTACATGCATTTCACAAGGAAAAATACATCATTAAACTCATCACATTTTCCCAAACTATAAATAAGCACATGAAATCCTCTCTTCTTTGCAAAGAATTACCAACAAAGGAGGGCAAACTCTAGCTAGCAGAGCAAAGGATGGATGGTTCAAATTTATCCTTCTAAGTTATGGCTACATTTAAATTTAATTGTCTGTAAACTAAAGGGTACTTTTTTCCCTCCGGATAACCTTAAATATTTTACTATGGTTTATTCAACTGCAGTGAAACTTTAAATGTATATTCTTCATGATTACATCCATTTTGGTCTTTAGAAGGAAAACTAACAGAGCTTAAATGTATTATATAACCAGTTCTCAGACATAAGATGTTAAAAGTCACTTTTCTGCAAAAAACATATATATATATATATATATATTTTGTTTGTTTGTTTTTTTTTTTCTTTTGTGACCGGTAAGGGGATCATAACCCTTGGCCCAGTGTCACCCGCACCACACTCAGCCAGTGAGCACACCAGCCATCCCTATATAGGATCCAAACCTGCGGTCTCAGCGCTCCCAGCGCCGCACTCTCCCGAGTGAACTACAGGGTTGGCCCGCAAAAACATATTTCTAATCCACACCCACCCACCCACACAAAACCTCATATAGTAATTTCATATATTTACATTATAGGTATATTACAGGTGCATATGCATTATATGTGTATTATATGTTTTTATAGTATGTATTTATAGGTTTGTCAACCAAATACTTTCAGTTTAAGGAATATGGTTTAAATATAAAACATAATATGGTTCAAAGAAAAAAAATCACACCTTACTTAATAAAATATTAAGAAAATTTTGGCGAATTGATCATAAATATTAGAGGCAGTCAAGCATGAACATAATTTTAACTTATTTTGAGTCAGTATTAATTTTTTTCAAATCATAGGATGTTTAGTGAAATTGAGTACCAAACTGTAAGTTTATAAGAAACATTTAGTGGGATTACTTATAAAGATGTTTAACTTTTATTTGAAGTCTCAAATTAATGTTTATTATCCTCAATCTGACAGTTTGTACTTGAGAATTATTTAGTGCTAGAATATTAATGCTTGTTTGATCAATTACAATTTTATTTTTGATATTAATAAACAGTAAGCCTAGTGATGACTATTAGCATATTTTACCACAATACAGTAGATTAAAAAGTGTAATTAGCTTTTTTTTTCCCCCCCTTGGTAAATTGTTTCTAGTTAAGTGAGCAAGTTTTGCTCAAAGCCACCTGTTTCAATCAGCTCCTTTAATGGGCAGTTGAAACACAATGACTGGGGCAGGTCAACGGCTTACCCAAGAGTGAACAGGTGAGTCACGCCTATCAGTATAGTTGGCGTTTTCTCCCAGGTTCTAAAATCTTTCTAACAACTAACCAGGTATACTGCACCTGTTACACAAAAAGTGTTCCTTTCTCCAGTAATACTGCCAATCAGATCATCTGATCAGCATAAAATCATCCGTGTTTACACACTATTATGAGTAAAAACAGAAACCCAAAACAAAACAAAACAGAAACCAAAAAAGAAGGCATTTCTGTTGGGTCCTATAGCCTTGAAAAGTGTAAATGATTTACCCTTCAGCCTTGACCTTTCCAGCTGACAAGCCCAATTCTCTCTCTCTCACTGCAGC
>NW_007727552.1:162840-163936 GCF_000696425.1 Galeopterus variegatus
TTGTAACCCCAGATATTTTTAACGCACCTATTTCATGCTACAATCATGTTTCTGGAAGACCATATTCAATAAATATTCAACAAGTATGTGAAAAATATACTTTTAATAAATGTCTTTATATGTATGACAGAGAGAGAGAGAGAGAGAGGTATTCTTGTTATTTAGACAAGAATTATTTATTTATTGGTCTTAGAATTATTTCAGATTATCAATAACTCTGACTTTGTAATAGTCTTGGGTAACAATACTGTTCAAAGGTTAAGAGTGACCTGTCATGAAAAGAACAGTCTGTGAATTCTACAAAATATAATGTCTGGACCTTGGCTTGGAGAAGAGCAATTTACTTTAGGGCATATTCATCAATAATTCTCTTCTCTTAAGCTACTTTCACTTTCATGTGGATTCTTTTCAGTCAGAGACAACTGATGCATTGTCTTAGCTACATACAATTCATTTGCAAACATCTAAACTATGGAGCTGGGGTGACTTATAGGGCTAGTTTAGGAAGACTAGCTTGAGGCAAGTTTGCAACCAAAAAACAACATTCATCCTTTTTTGATACTGTATCAAAAACTTCTTTCCAAATTTTTAGTAGAACAAATTCTCTTTAAGTGGACAGTATAATCAATATATGAAGTTTTTCATGTCCTCTAAAGAATTCTCATGTTCCGAACTATCCCAAGGTTATGTAATAAGACTTAAATCACAGATATATGTGATGGATGCTGGCCCTCGCCTTTTCCATTTGCAATATCACTTATTCGTCAAATGGAGGCAGAATGGAGGTTAAAATAAAAATAACTGGCACTTCCTCAGACAATTCCAGAAACAAAGGTGCCTTACCACTCTCTAAAGATGAGAAGATGAGCAAAGTGAGAAATAAAATATCAGCTACTTAGAGTGAGGACCAAACCTGAGTCAGAAGACCTGACCCAAGCCTGGTCTCCACGTGCTGTTTAGTCCTGGCTCTGCTACTTACTAGCTGTATGACACCAGGAGAGTACCTCAGCTATAACCACTCGACCCTCTTTTTTTTTTTTTTCATCATTACCAGCTTTTGTCCCTTTAGCTCACTTCACCCCAGACACACACACAC
>NW_007727552.1:164694-166312 GCF_000696425.1 Galeopterus variegatus
TTTTTTTCATCATTACCAGCTTTTGTCCCTTTAGCTCACTTCACCCCAGACACACACACACTGGCCTCCCTGCTCTTCAGCCTTGCCCTCCACCCCTGCTGGCTCACTTCACACCAGAGGGCCTCTGCACCTGCTCTTCCCTCTTCCTGAAATGCGTGGCTCCAGGATGGCTGCACAGCTTACTACCTCACAGAGGTCAGGCCTTATCCAAATACCACATGCTCAGGGAAGCCTGACCTTATCTAAAATCGGAAAACAAGGCCATCTCACTCTGCTCCCTCCCAGGTTTCCAGTCCCTGGTTTTTCCTTATGTTTCTCATTAGAACTTATCATCAATATGCTATACCTTTAACTTATTTTCCCTGCTTATTTTCTTCCTTCCTTACCTGACTGCAACCTCCATATGTCAGATATTTTGGTCAATTTTGTTCACTTCTGTATTATCAGGATCTAGAATAGTGTCTGGCATGTTAGTAAGTGCTTAGCAAACATCTGTGGAACAAATGGATGAATGAATCTTCCCAAAGGAGCAAGCATGCCCAAGGTCCTAGGCAGGAGCTGAGGACAGCCCCCACCACCCAGGAGCAGGCAAGGAGAGGAGCAAGCACACCCAGAATCCTAGGCAGGAGTCAAGGGCAGCAACCTCCACCTAAGGGCATGTTAAAAACACCAATTCTGTACAATTGGCCCTACACTGCCTCCACCACAGCAACAGCTGCTGCAAAATTGGCTTGTTGCCACAGCAGTAGCCACAGCCACCATATAGCAGACCCACCAGACACTCAACTGCATTGACACAAGAAGAGTCATCAGCAGAGACCAGAAAAAGAAGAGGAAGTCTCTCTCCTCAAAACCCACTCCAGAGTAATAGAAGAAGCAACTGCTCTACCAGACAACCAGACATCAATGTAGAGGTACTAGAAATATAAAAATCCAAGAAAATATGACAATACCAGAAGAATACAATAATTCTCAAATACCAGACCCTACAGACCAGGAAACCCTTGAAATGACTGAAAAAGAATTCTGAGCAAAGATCTTAAGGAAACTCAATGAAATATGAGAAGACTCAGCCAGACAACATAATGAAATGAGAAAAAAAAAATCCAGAATATGAAGAAGGAAATTTACAGAGATTAATATCTAAAAAAAAAAAAGAAAAGATGTAGCAGAACTCATGAAACTGAAAGACCCATTCAATGAAATAAAAAACACAAGTGAGAGCTTAAGCAGTAGACTAGAGCAAGCAGAAGAAAGAATTTCAGATCTCAAAGACAGTCTTCTTTGAGAATAACCCAGGTTGACCAAAAAAAAAAAAAAAAAAAAAAAAAAAGGAAAGACGATTTTTTTTAAAAAATAAAGAAAATGTAAGCAAGTTAGTTAGCAAACAACCTCAAGCAAACATACAAATCATGGGTATTGCAGAAGAAGAGGAGAAAGGAAAAGGCATTGAAAACACACTCAATGAAATAATAAGGGGAAACTTCCCAAGTACAGTGAGAGACACAAACCTTCAGATCCAGGAGTTTCAAAGACCCTGTACAAATTCAATCCAAGAAGATCCTATCCTAGACACATTAGAGACCACTGGCAAAACTCAAAGACAAAGAGAGAATCT
>NW_007727552.1:166472-169850 GCF_000696425.1 Galeopterus variegatus
CAAAAAACAAAAAACAAAAAACCCTGCCAACCAAGAATACTATACCAGGCAAGTTTATCCTTCAGAAGTGAGAGTAAAATAATATATTTTCCAGACAAACAAAAACCATGGTACTCCACCACCACATGACCAGCCCTGTAAGAAATCCTTAAAGGAATCCTTCACCTTGAACCCCCAAAACAATAATCAATACCATGGATACACAAGAAAGAACAAAACACAATGGTAGAACAAAATTGCATATGAGAAAGAGGAAAGAAACTAAATCTTACCACCAAATAAAAGAAAAATATATCAAAGAAACAATAAAAGGGGAAGAAAAGAACAAAAGATATATAAAACATCCAAATGAAAATCGATAAAATGCCAGGAGTAAGACAATACTTTAAAATAACAAACCTGTATATAAATGTATTAAATTCCCCACTCAAAAGAAACAGACTGACTGACTGAATTAAAAAGCTAGACCTAACTATATAATGTCTTCGAAAGACTCACCTCACCTGTAAAGACACACACAGACACACAGACTAATAGTGAAGGGATGGAAAAGATACACCACACAAATGGAAATAAAAAACAAGCAGGAGTGGCTATTCTCATATCAGATAAAATAGACTGTAAACCAAAAACCAAAAAAAAAGAAAGAAAAAGAAAAAGAAACAAAGAAGGCCACTATGCAATGATAAAGGGATATATCCAGCAAAAAGACATAACAATCATAAATATATATGCAGCCAACACTGGAGCACCCAGATACATAAAGCAAACACTATTAGGCCTAAAGAAAAGGATAGACCCCCCAAATATAGTAAAAGCAGGGGATTGGAATACACATCTGTCAGCACTAAACAGATCATCTATGAAACAAATTTAACAGAGAAACACAGTATTTAAACTACACTTCACATCAACTGGACCTGGCAGTTCTACAAAACATTTCATCCAACAATCACAGAATATACATTCTTCTCATAAGGACATGGAACATTCTCCAAGATAGACCACATTTTAGGTCACAAATCAAGTCTCAAGAAATTTGAAAAAAACTGAAATCACTTCAAGTATCTTTTTCAGACCACAATGGATTGAAACTAGAAATCAATAACAAGCAAAACTCAGGAAACTATACAAACACATGGAAATTAAACAACATGCTCCTAAACAACCTATGGTATGGATCAAAGAAGGAATTAAACAGGAAATCAAAATTTTCTTGAAACTAACAAATAAAGACACATCATACCATAGCCTGTGGGATACTGCAAAAGCAGTACTAAGAAGGAAGTTTATTGCAATAAATGCTTACATCAAAAGAATAAAAAGATCTCAAATAAATAAACAACCTAATGCTATACCTCAAAGAACACCAAACAAGAAACCAAACAAGAACAATCCAATCCCAAAGTTAGGAGACAGAAAGAAATAATTAAGATCAGAGCAGAATTAAATGAAATAGAGACCTCAAAAATGATACAAAAGATAATGAAACAAAAAGTTTTAGAGAAGATAAACAAAATACACAAGCCATTTTGTGTATAACTAAAAGAAGAGAGAAGACCCAAATAACAAAAATTAGAAATGAAAAAGGAGACATTACAACTGATACCACAGAAATACAAAGAATCATTAGAGACTATTATAAACAACTATATGCCAAAACATCTGAAAACCTGGAGGAAATGGATAAATTTTTGGACACATGCATACTACCAAGACTGAACAAAGAAGACACAGAAAACCTGAACAGACCAATAACAAGTAATGAGAATGAAGCAGTAATCAGCAGTCTCCCAACAAAGAAAAGCCCAGGACCTGATGGCTTTACTGCTGAATTCTATCAGACCTTTAAATAGGAATTAATACGAATTCTCTTCAAACTATTCCAAAAAATTGAAACAGAGTCCATTCTTCCAAACTCATTCTATGAGGCCAGTATCAGCCTGATATCAAAATGAGACAAAGGTACAACAACAAAAAAACTACAGGCCAACATCTCTGATGAACATACATGCAAAAATCCTTAACAAACTATTAGCAGTCAGAATACAGCAACACATCAAAAAAATTATACATCATGATTGAGTGGGATTCATCCAGGGATGCAAGGATGGCTCAATGGTTCAACATAAGCAAGTCAATAAATGTGATATACCAGATCAACAAAATCAAAGACAAGAACCTATAATTATCTCAACAGATGTAGAAAAAGCACTTGACAAAATTCAACATCCCTTCATGATAAAGATTCTCAGCAAATTAGGTGTAGAAAAAAAGTAGCTTAACACAATAAAAGCCATATACAACAAATGCCACCAACATCATCTTGAATGGGGAAAAGTCGAAAGCTTTTCCCGTAAGAACAGGAACAAGACAAGCATGTTCACTCTCACCACTCTTATTTAACACAGTATTGGAAGTACTAGCCAGAACAATGAGGCAAGAAAAAGAAATAAAGGGCATAAAGGTTAGAAAAGATGAAATCAAACTTCCCTGTTTGTAGATAACATGATTCTATGCACAGAAAAACCGAATGACTCTACCAAAAAACTCTCAGAATTGAAAAATGATTTTAGTAAAGTTTCAGGATATGAAATCAACATGCAAAAATCGTTAGTTTTTTAATACTCCAACAACAAACTAAAATAAAAAGAAATCAAGAAATCAAGCACATTTACAATAGTGACCAAAAAAATAAAATACCTAGGAATCAATTCAAGCAAGTAGATAAAAGATCTCCACAATGAGAACTACAAATCACTACTGAAAGAAATTAAAGAGGACACAAAAGATGGAAAGACATTCCATGCTGCTGGATAGAATAATCAACATTGCAAAAATGTTCATACCACCCAAAGCAATCTACAGATTCAATGCAATCCCCATCAAAATACCAATGTCATTCTTCCCCCAAAAAGGGAAAAACAATTCTAACATTCATATGAAACAACAAAAGACCCCAAGTAGCCAAAGCAATCCTAAGCAAATAAAAATAAAGCAGAAGGCATTACATTGCCTGACTTCAAATTATACTACAAAGCTATAGTAACCAAAATAGCATGGTACAGGCATAATAATAGATACTCAGACCAATGCAACAGAATAGAGAACCCAGAAGTCAACCCACATACTTACAGTGAAGTGAAATTTGACAAGGGCAACAAGAACATACATTATGGAGAGGACTGACTCTTCATAAGTGGTGCTGGCAAAAGGGACATCCATATGTAGAAGGTTGAATCTAGACCTGTACCTATTGCCATATACCAAAATCAACTCAAAATGGACTAAAGACTTAGATATAAGAAACTATAAAACTACTAAAAGAAAACAGAGGGGAAACTATAAAACTACTAAAAGAAAACAGAGGGGAAACTA
>NW_007727552.1:170012-173787 GCF_000696425.1 Galeopterus variegatus
AGCTTTCTCCAGGAAGACAACAAAATAAAACAAAAAAATATAAAACAAAGCACAAAACACAGATAAACAAGATTTTCTCTACACAATAAGGTTCACGATTGCATACATTGGAGGTGTGTTCTCTGTTTCACTGAAGGTAGGTGGAATGAGGGACATATATGTAGATGGGGTGATTGGTCTCTCCCTGGGAACTTTAGCTTTGATCCAAAGGGCACAGTTTCTAGCAATGCTGAGCACAATTTCTGATCGGAAAATGGGATAAAGAGGTAGCTGAGTATCTCACAGCTCAGAGAAAGATTGACAAGAAGGATGCATAGTTATAGTAGGTATATAATAGAGCTAAATAGGCAATTTAAATTTTTACAATGCTCAGTCTTGGAAGGTTTGCAGAAATCATTTTCACAAACAGAAAAACTCAAAATAAGTACAATAGGTGATTTTTTTCACAAAATAAAATAATTACAAAAGTTGAATAAAAACTTATCTAAGTGAAAATGACTGTACTAGAAATATAAATTTCTGGTTCTTTGGTAAATGAAATTAATAAGAATTATTAAACTAAAACTATCTGTGTATAGGTTTCTAGTTCCTTTAATCAAAACAAGTCCTAAGATGAAGAGTAACGGGGCTATGTATAAAGGTAAAACCAGTCTCCTCACTGTGACTGGTTATAACTTATCAACTCAAAGAACTAATCTGCTATCAGCTCATAAAGACTAAATTTAGCAAAGCATCAGGCTTCTTGTATGTAGACAAAGTCTATGTATGTTGAATTTTTAAAAGGAGGGGAGGGGATAATGAGGAAGGCAACATATCCCCCGGACATGCTTCTGGTCGGGTCCACATTCCCTCCCTTTAATCTCGCAACCACCCTGGGAGGAGGAATTAGACATTACATTTAAGCCACCTGCACATGGCCTCATAACAAGTGACAACGGCCTATTCTGCTAGGTTCAAATTGTGCTCCTTCTCCCACACCAATCTCAGCGGCACTGCCCAAAAAGGTAGCTCAATCTTCACAAACAATTGACTGAATTTATTATTTACTCAATTAATCCAAACAGGAAGTACAAGGCGGGACTCAAGACCAGTTATAATGAAAGCACAGATCAGCAAGGAAGAAATACAAATAATAGATTCACAATTTACAGAAAGCAGTCATTAGACCAAGCAAAGATGTAAATAGCTTAGAAGATTCTATTCACACAATAATTTAATTTCTCCTTGAAGGTTAGCTTAAAAAGTTAATTTTTGGTGTTAATTTAATGTATTATGCAAATGATAGCAAGTAACAGAAAAGATAATGTTTGTAAGCCAAGACATTACTGCTGTGGTTTGAATGTGTCCCCAAATTTCATGTGTTGGAAATTTAATACCCAAATTCATATGTTAATTAGAGGAGGAGCCTTTGGGAGGTAATTAGGTATAGATAAAGTCATCAGCATGAGGCCCCCATGATGGGACTGGTGGCTTCCTCAGAAGAGAGACCTGAGCTGACATGCTCTTGCTCTCTCACATGGGACAACCTCTGCCATGTTAGAAATGCTGCATGAAGCCCTCACCAGCCCCGTGACCTTGGACTTCCCAGTCTCCAAACTGTAAGAAACAAATTTCTTCTTTTAATAAATTACCCAGCCTCAGGTATTCTGTTTTAGCAACAGAAAACAAACTAAGACAATTACTAGTTAAATTTCAATGTTTTTATGTAAAGAGGTGATATCCTAAGGGAGAAAAATAACCTAAAAGAGAGTTAATATAACCACACACAGCTTTTTTAGTTATACATTTACACTGATCTGTTTCATTCTGACTTGACGAAAATAAAATTAGTAGTTGGGAATGAATGTATGGAAATATTACTTTGTTCAACAGCTACAATTTAAAATATCTTACACTTAAAGGGAACTAAAAAAGCATGGATGTATATTCTAAATGTTCTAATTTTCTTCTCTACACTCCCCAAATCTCCCCTCCCCGCCACACACAAAAAAGCAGAACACTAATATTACATTGGAAAATTACAAAGATAATTCTGTGAATTCATTCTGTGAGTTTCTTAAAATTTGTAAAATAATGACATAAACACCAAAATAGGAACAGAGGAAGAAGAGCAGTTTTGCTCAGAAATGGGAGTAGAGAGGGTGGAGAGTTATCTTTATTTGCACTGCCTGAGCAACGGCTGGGCTGGGTGAAAACTTCCTGCAGGCAAGGGATACTCAGGTCAGGCTGGGAGACAAACCGGCTGGATTCAAAGAACTGAAGCTTCATTCATAGACACTAGTCAAAGCCATACTGATATTACATAGACTGCCATAAAACAGTGTGGCCTAATGGAAAAGACAAATAATTTGGAGTCAGAAGTTTGGGGGTGAAGCCCAAAGTACCTCACTTATTAGCACTGTCCTTGGGTGAATATATGAATCTCCAGTCTCAGTTTCCCCATCTGTGAAAGGAAGAAAATACTCTGCCTCATCTCCCACTTAGGGCTGCTGTGGGAATGCAATGAGAAAAGTGTTTTCAAGGGTCGTACAAATTACACGTGAATGTTGTTGTTAGCATTTTTAATGGAGTGTGTGTTCTATATTCAAAGTACAAAGATTCACATCCTAAAATTTAAAGAAAAATAAATACAAAAGTGTGTAATAGACACTTGCTACATTTACTTTTTGACCACAGTGTTTGAAAGCTCGTAACATCCTTCACCACGTTTTCACTTTGGCCTACAACAAAATATATTTCCCTTATTTACCTAAACTGGACAAGTTCCCCCCATGCATATTTCTGTTGAGGTCTGTTCCCCCAACTTCTTTCTTCCTAGAGGTAACATAAAGGCTACAATCCCTAACTGAACCTTCATAGCACAAACCCAAGTACATCCCAGTACTCTCAATAGCTGTTTTTATAGAAATATAAAAATAGCAACCTGGCTTTCCACAGACATCTTCACCGCTATTGGTGAGAACACGCAGCTGTGATACATGCACGCACACAGGCATAGCTGCCATCTCACAGAGGTGAGCGCACATGTCACAACACACATCACTTGCACATCCCCCAGGGCCTGACGGAGGGGAGGGGGAGACTGGATTTATCTTTGCTCCAATCCACCATCATGCAGAGTGCCTTGGGTGGTATCTTCTCTGTGCTCAAGTTTGATATTTTTCTGAGTCCTTATGATGTCTGACCTAACGCTCACCGGAGTGAGGTGTCCTGAGAGAGCTGATGTTATCTGTATCTCTGTGTCCTAGCACCTCACCCGCTCTGTGGTAGGTACTCTGCCCCCTGCTATTGTTGAGTCAATCGACTTGCTCTGAATTAACAAGAAATGTAAACTACTTGTGATGAAAGATAATACACTATCTCTTCCACACAAAAGGTCAGTATAAATCTGGATTCAGAACAGAGACTGCATTTAGCAAAGATATCTTATCTGCACCAGAATTAAAATGCAGTATGGCATCTTATACAAAAAACAAAGGAAAGAGCTACCCCTTTCTACTGTGGACTTAACCGAAAAACTGTGTTTCTCTCTCTCCCCAGGGAGCACTGTGAACTCAGTAGCCAGCACTCTATACTGTTTCCAGAAGCAAGAATTGGAAATCCTCATTCCAAGTCTTCTCTAATAAAGCAGAAAAGATGCAATAACGTCTTGGCAATGTCAGCTCCCAGTCACTGACAACCTAAACTATATATTCTGGCTCTAGGTACTTAGGTGCAATCATGCGTTTCATATTTATAATGTTGATAAAAGGTAGGAACAGTCTGGTGGCTTCCA
>NW_007727552.1:174298-175122 GCF_000696425.1 Galeopterus variegatus
CTCTATACTGTTTCCAGAAGCAAGAATTGGAAATCCTCATTCCAAGTCTTCTCTAATAAAGCAGAAAAGATGCAATAACGTCTTGGCAATGTCAGCTCCCAGTCACTGACAACCTAAACTATATATTCTGGCTCTAGGTACTTAGGTGCAATCATGCGCTTCATATTTATAATGTTGATAAAAGGTAGGAACAGTCTGGTGGCTTCCAAATTCTCATATCAGCTTAGCTAATTCCTGTTCATTACTGTAAGCAGCAGCAACAGGGCAGGGCGGTCTCTCAAGACTGGACATTCTCATTTTATCCAGTTACAGCCCTATTGTTCTTTGGATGAGTGAGTTTTAAAGTAAATACATTTTACAATTTATTTGTGCATTCATTCATTCATTCAATAAATAAGTGAGCATTGGTTAACTATCTTCGATAGAGGTGATATGATGCATTAAAAAGAGTATAAGTCAAAACAGACTGTATTTAAATTCTGATTCTACACTTGACTAACTCAATGATCTTGCACAAAATATGAGGATGCTTCAAAAAGTTCATGGAAAAATAAAATTAAATGCTAATACTAATCTACCATGAACTTTTTGAAGCACTGCCATACTTTGTTTCTCTGAGTACGTATTTCCTATTTTGTAAAAAGAGGTAAGGAGGAGGAGTAATAAAATAATGTATCTAAAATACTTGACAGTATATTATGAAGTTAGATTTTTGTTTTATTTCTCCTTACTTGCTAGGCAGTAGGGATAGAAAGATGAATACAATGTGTTTTGTTTTGTTTTTTGCTTTTCTTTTTAATTCAAAATATTTTAACATTTACTTG
>NW_007727552.1:175726-181161 GCF_000696425.1 Galeopterus variegatus
ACTGATGGACATTTAGGTTGCTTCCATCTCTTGACTATTGTGAATAGTGCTGCAATGAACATGGGAGTGCAGGGGTCTTTTTGATATACTGATCTCATTTCCTTTGGGTATATACCCAGTAGTGAGAGGGTGGGGTCATAGGGTAGATCCATTTTTAATTCTCTCAGGAACCTCCATACCATTTTCCACCATGACTGTACCAATTCACACTCCCACCAGCAATGTAGGAGAGTTCCTTTTTCTCTGCATCCTCACCACCATTTATTTTTTGTCTTGTTGATAATAGTCTTCTTAACTGGGATAAGATACCTCATCATGGTTTTAATCTGCACTTCCCTGAAGATTAGTGATATTGAGCTTTTTTTTTTTTTTTTATGTGCCTGTTGGCCATTTGTATGTCTTCTTTTGAAAAATATCTGTTCAGGTCTTTTGCCAATTTTTTAATTGGGATATTCCTGTTTTTGCTGTTGAGTCATTTAAGTTCTTTATATATTCTGGATATTAGCCCCTGGTCTGACGTGTGTGGCTGGCAAACACCTTCTTCCATTCTTTAGGTTGTCTCTTCACTTTGACAGTGTCCCTTGCTGTGCAGAAGCTTTTTAGTTTGATGTACTTCCACTTATGTATTTTTGCTTTAGTTGCCCATTTCTTTGTGGTCTCACTCAAAAAAGCACTGCCCTCTCCCACTTTGTGTAGCACTTTCCCTGTTTTCTTCTAGCAGTTTCACAGTTTCGGGTCTTAAATTTGGGTCTTTGATCCATTTTGAGTCGTTTTTTGTGTATGGTGACAGAGAGGAGTCTGGTTTCAGTCTTCTGCATGTGGATATCTGGTTTTCCCAGCATCATTTGTTTAAAAGGCTGCCCTTTCCCCATCCCCATTGTTTTGGCAACCTTGTCAAAAATCAGTTGGCTGTTAGTGGATTTATTTTGGGGCTCTCCATTTTATTCCACTGGTCAATTTGTCTGTTTTTTATGCCAGTACCATGTTGCTTTAGTTACTATATCTTTATTTTGAAGCATATTTATATATGCTTATTTTATAAGCACATTTTGAAGTCAGGAAGTGTGATGCATCCAACTTTGTTCTTTTTGTTCAAAATTGCTTTCACTGTATGGAGTATTTTGTGGTTCCATACAAACTTTAAGATCATTTTTTCTATTTCTGTGAAGAATACCATTGGTTTTTTGACAGGGATTGGATGGAATGTGTACATTGCTTGGGGTAATATGGACATTTTGATAATGTTAATTCTTCTGACCCATGAACATGGAATACCTTTCCATTTATTTGTATCCTCTTCATTTTTTTTTCACCAATATTTTATACTTTTTATTGTAGAGATCTTCCACTCTTTTGGTTAAATTCATTCCTAGATATTTCATTTTTTCAGTAGCTATTGTAAATGGGATTACTTTCTTGATTTCTTCTTCAGATATTTCATTGTTGGCAGATAGGGAGGCTACTGACTTTTGTGTGTTGATTTCATATCCTGACACTTTACTGAATTAATTTATTCTAGTAATCTTTTGGTGGAGGCTTTAGGGTTTTCTATGTATAGGATCATGTCATCTGCAAATAGAGATAGTCTGACTTCCTCCTTCCTAATTTGAATGGCCTTTATTGCTTTCTCTTGCCTTACTGCACTGGCTAGAACTTTTAGTACTACGTTAATAAAGGTGAGGAAAGTGGGCATCCTTGTCTTCTTCCAGAGCTTAGAGGAAAAGCCTCCAATTTTTGTCCATTCAGTATGATATTAGCTGTGGGTTTGTCATATAGGGCCTTTATTGTGTTGAGGTGCATTCCTCCTATACCTAATTTGTTGAGTGTTTTTATCATGAAGAAGCTCTGGATTTTATCAAATGCTTTTTCTGCATCTATTGAAACAATCATTATGGGTTGTTTTTTTTTTTTTTTTCCTTTCTTCTGTTGGTGTGATTTATCACATTTATAGATTTGTGTCTGTTGAGCCATCCTTAGGGGCTGGCTGTTTAGCTCAATTGGTTAGAGTGTGGTGTGATAAAACCAAAGTCAAGGGTTGGATCCCCATACTGGCCAGCCACCACAAAATTAAAAAAAACAACAACTACAAAATGTGTTCTCGTCATGTAAGAGTACCAAGTATGGTGGGATGCATGGACATCAACTAACTAATTAATGCACTAATAAACTAATCAAGATGATGAGTGATAAAATGTAAGTACTAATTTATTACTGCTATTAAGGAGCAACACCTACTAACAGTAATAGTGACTAAAAGAGCCAAGGCAAAATCGTGAGGTAAGTTATCAGAATTGACCACAATAAAAAGAGTAGAATTCCAGAGACAAGACACTAGAAATTAATAATCATGCTCTCAAATGAATCCTTATCATAAAATCCCTGATGTCAGTCATATATCCTCTGCCCATACTTTTGAATAGTTGAGGTATTCAAAACAAAACAACCAGGGAGGTGCCTACTGAATAAAAAAGGCAGATTTCTTAACTTGATATTTAAGACTTTATGTGATTATTCCCCAACTTACCATAGCAGGTTTATGCTTTGCTCTACCCCAGCAGCTATATTCTTAACAAGTGGATTATTCTTGCACTTCACGTTTTTCCATTTCTGCGACCTTATTCCTGCTGGTACCTCTGCCTCCATCTCAGGACTCCATCTGCTGTAATTCATGATTTCATAATTCCACTGAGAAATTTTTTTTTCTTTCCTTCTTTGAACATCCAAATCATGTTGTGCTTCTTTTATGGCAATTCTTTTACAGCTTGACATGGGGCTTTGCAATGGAATCACTCGATGACAAGTTTCATCTTCTTCGTTAGATTGCATACTCCTTGAAGTTTATTTGCTTTTTTGTTTGTTGGTTGGTTGGTTGGTTTAGCACACAGTAGTGACTCAATATACACTGACAAGGTATTTTATAATTTTAGAATAGAGAGTAATTAAATCAGCCAAAGTAAATTTAGTCTACTTTATTAAACACACATTTCCTAAATGTACATTCTCTCCAGCCTTGGATAATTGCACTCAAGTTGCCTATGTCCCAAGCCATTTCCTGGCTAAACGTGTTACTACCAGACCTGCTCCCTATACTGCCCAAGTCCCCCCACAGAGGCAGGTGGAGACTAGCCATGCAGACTGTGTCTGTGAGTGGGCGTCCTATGTGTGTCATTTCTCAGCCTCCCAACTGAAGATAGAGAAGGTTCCTGCCAGTTACTAGTTAGTCTGCCTTGAGCTACAGTCTTAATTTCCTTCAAGCCATCTGCTAAGGAATCAGTGGGGAAGCATCCCTACCTAAGGACACTACTTATCCAATTACTATCCTCCCTTCCCCCAGTTTACATTCCCTGGTGTATGAGAAAAAACTTCATAACAGGTGCTGGGATAAAGGGAAGTCCAGAGTCTCCACAGTGTCTTTATACTAGTGCCAGTTGGAGTTGGCTGTGTTCCTGTTTTCCAAAGGGAATGGCTGGACTACCAATCCCAGTGGGTTTGGACATTCCTTCAGGATCCAGTCTCCCCATCTGCCCCTCGTGTGCCTTGAGAGACAGTTCTCACTTTGTATTTCAGATAACTTTTAGAGTACCTGGCTCCTAAATTATACTTAATATTTTTCACCAATGTCCACATCCATTACACACACACACACACACACACACACACCGTATAGGAAATGCGCACTCAGAAAGACAAATGATCTTGTGAGTGGGGAACGAGTAAAGGGTCATGAAATTCAACTACAATGTATATTGAGAAGTTAAAATAATAATAAAAAAAACCACATACATTGAAAGAAAACATAAAAAAAAGAAAGACAAATGATCTGATCTTGCACAAGGTCATTATATGTCTCTATATACTCACACACACACAAACAAGGGGTCTTCAGAAAGTTAATGGAAAGATTCATATTATCTTTTAATTCCATTTTTTCCACAAGCTTTTTGAAATTCCTTTGTACATATAATCAAAGAATTTTCAGCTTTCTATTTGAAATATGCAATAATCTATATTCATAAATAATATTTCTTTAGCACTCCAGAATCAAAAATAAAATCTGGCCTGGGGCTGGAGTGTGCTGTTCTGATCTATTGAAAACTATCTCTTAAACTTCTCTCTCCTACAACAATTAAGTACCTTATTTAAACATCAAGAGTATAGCAAGATATACCAATGATAAGTACAGTATCTGACTGCTCCATGAAGATGGTAGTAGGGCTGTTTCCAAAGCTTTCTGCTTACAACTTGAGACCAAACTAAAGCACCCTGATTCTCCTGCACAATGATAAAATGGTCTCAGTTTGTCTCTCGTCATGTCACTTTACTGAAGGACCACAGTCACTACTATAAAATGTGTGTATACTGTATATCACTTAGCAATGTCTTCACCATCATGTTGAAAATCTGTGTATTTAGATGCATAAAAAGGACAAAGAGAAAGCATATTTTCTGTTATAAATGTCCAAAACAAAACATCCTTTCTTTGTGACTATGGAATTATTCTGCACAGCCCAGTGCACTTTTCTACCTCCCAATATTTCCACAGTTCCTTTGGTTCCTGCTGTCATTTTAGCTCTGAGTTATGCACTAAGGTCAATTTTTTTTTTTTTTTTAATAAAAACAGTAGATGGAACTTAGTGTAAAAGGTGAAGTTAATTGCTGCATGTCCTTCAAGTGGTTCTAGGGATCCTCCATGTGGCCTTGTCCTGAATCCTCCTGCTCACTTGGCTCTGCCTGCTGCAGTGCTGGCAAACTCCGGCATGTCTAGGCCTGTTGTCAGTGTGTTTCCTTGATGGTGAAGTTCTCTGCTGCCTAAGCAGAAAAACTCAGGGCTGCTCTACACTCTGCTTGGTCCACGACAATCAGAGGTAAGTCTGGGATTGGCTTTTCCAGAAGTCTTCATGTTCTTTAGGCATATCGTCAGAACGGGTGTGACTTAGAGGCTTTCAAGGTGATGTAAAATCATTGAAATACGACTTAACGTTTCTAGAACTTCAACTTTGTTATGTAAGAAAACTTTTTTTTTTACTGAAAAATGTTAACTAATTCAAAGAAAAGTCACAACATTCTCTCCTTGCAGTCGATGACGACACAGGGTAAAGATATAGTCATTCATTGTGGAGTGTCATGAGTTTTTGTTTTAAAGAACTTCAAGAATTCTTCAAGAATCATAAGTAAACACATTTTTTGAAACTTACATTTAATTATAGCATCCCAAAGTTGCTGTAGAAAAAGCTAAAATATAACAAAATGTGCAAAGATGGGTTGATTCTTTTTTCTCCAAAGTATATGTAATACATATATATATGCCTGTATGTATAAATACATACATTTTCACATGTATGTATATCACTCACACAAAGTTTAAAAAATCTACGGTTGATGACCAATGAAATTGCATGTTATTTTTAAGAGTTTTCTATCAGTTATATTTGATA